>NW_027171927.1:192500-414690 GCF_036898095.1 Palaemon carinicauda
AGCCAGGGCTGATTTACATGAGGTAATTGTAGTAGAGGCCAGGCCTTGTTCGTGTAAGTGCATGAAGAATGCAAGACAGAAATCTATCGATATATCTGTCGGTTTCCTTCTTTTCACAAAGGACACCCATTTCTTCCATGACGATTCATATTGTCTCCTAGTCGAACTTGACTTGTGCTCCTCGATGAAGTCAACTTTATCCTTTGAGATTCTAAACTTTCTGTACGCAGATAGCGCGAGAAAATCATGAGGTGTAGGTTGTTGGTAATCGGGGATGAAGCGTAGACAGTCGACTTCTGGACCAGTTGAGATAGTACTGGATTCGGCAGAGGAAACAGCTTCAGTTTCAGTTCTAGGACTAGAGGGAACCAATTGCTTTTGGGCCACTACTGCTGCTGTCCCTTTGAAGGATCTTAGCTTGTTGAGGACTCTTAGCAGGAGATTGGTTGGTGGAAACAGGTAAATGCGACTCCATCTGTTCCAATCGAGAGACATGGCGTCCATCGCCTCTGCTTGATAGTCCATGTAAGGGGCTACGTAATGAGGTAGTTTCTTGTTGTCGCTCGTTGCGAAGAGGTCGATCTGCAGTTCTGGGACTTTTTCCGAGATTAAGGAGAATGAGTCTACGTCTAGGGACCATTCTGTCTCTATGGGCTTTTGCCTGGATAGAGCGTACGCCGTCCCATTGCGGAACCATTGTAGGTGAACTGCTGATAGGTGCCATCCCTTCCTCCTTGCCAGGTAAAAGATGGCTAACTTGACATGGTTGATTTAGGGTGATCTCGAGCCTTGTCGATTTAGACACTTTACTATCACCTCATTGTCCAGGACCAATCTGATGTGGATTGATCTGTGAGGGGATAGTTTCTTCAACGTCAGGAAAATTGCCATAGCTTCCAAAATAATATGAAAGGTTTTGAACTGGTGCAACCAATTCCCTTGTACCTTTTTGTCGTGAGAATGGCCTCCCCATCCTTCCTAGGAGGCATCCATGTGTATTACCACTGATGGTTGTGGGGGTTGCAGGGGAATTGTCCATGCTAGGCTCTTGGTTGTTGACCACGGCCCTAACTGCATGCCCAACAAGGTCGGGGTCAACCTTAGTTGATCTCTTCGACCGTTTGATGCGTATTTCCTCCAGACTCCTGATGCATCTTTCAGACGTGCTTTAGCACCGGGTCTGTCACTGCTGCGAACTGGAGAGAGCCCAATACTCTTTCCTGTGGCGTCTTGAAATCCTCGTGTAACAGATAAGTCTCCTGACAGATCCTGCTATTCTCTCCTCTTCTTGGATGGAATGGAGAGGTGGTGTGACTTCAAGTCCCATTGGATTCCTAGCCACTGGAACTGTTGAGCTGGAGAGAGATGAGACTTCTTGTGATTGATCTTGAAGCCCCGGTGTTCCAGGAACTGGATCACCTTGTTGGCTGCTTGCAGACAAGTAGTCTTGGATGCTGCCCATACCAGCCAATCGTCTAGATATGCTACCACTTGAACTCCTTAGAAGCGTAGCTGTTGGACGATTGTGTCTGCTAGTTTTGTGAATATCCTTGGGGCTGTGTTCAGTCCGAAGGGCACTGCTCTGACGACAAAACTTCTTCTGTAGTTTGAATCCTAGGTAGGAGGAGAAAGGGAAACTCATTGGAAGATGCCAGTTGGCATCTGCTAGGTCTATTGAGACTGTGTACGCCCCTTTTGGCAGAAGGGTCCTTATGTGTTGCAAAGTAAGCATCCGGAACTTGTTGTTCTCAATGAACTTGTTGAGTGGAGAAAAGTCTAGAAAGACTCTGTGTTTGTCTGAGTCTTTCTTGGGAACACAAAACAGCCTTCCCTGGAACTTGATGGACTTCGCTTTTCTTATTACCTTCTTGTTCAAGAGTTTTGAGGAATATTCTTCCAACAAGGGGGGGGGGGAGTGTTGGAAGAATTCTGGAAAACAGGGTGGAGTTCTGCTCCATTTCCACCCGAGTCCATTCATGATTAGGCTGTGGGCCCAGGGATTGAAGGTCCAGCAATCCCGAAAGTGATGCAGTTTGCCCCCCTACCTGGAACTCCCCATTGCTTGGGAGATCCTGCGGATTTGTTTCCGTGACCCCGTCCTCCTCGGCCCAGAGAGAAGTTACCTCCGGAAGAACTTCTCTTAGGGCCTTTCCCTTTCTGACTGAGGTGAAAGGAAGTCGATTGCCTCTCAAAATTAGGGTTAAAAACTGGCAACTGGGCTACCAGTTGTTGAGGGACCATCTGGAAGGTGGTCTGAGGCATTGTGGTCATAGTCACGGCGGAGAGTTGTGCAGTTCTACGTGGTCTCTTTGCCTTTTTATTCTTGGGCTGGGACCTCCGTCTGAGGAAGATTTCCTCTTTGAGTTCAAGCCCCACTTTTGGAGAAGGTTCCTGTTCTCCGTGGCTGCTCTGGCAATGATCTCTTGGACTAGTTCCTGTGAGAAAAGGTCTTTACCCAAGATGCTCGAGGTAATCAGCTTCCTTGGTTCGTGCCTGATGGTTGCTGAGTCCAAAACGAACTCTCTACAGGCTCTCTTCGCTCTGAGGAAGGCATGTAAGTCTTTCACAAGGGTACCCATTTGAGACTTAGCCAGGAAGATGAACATTTCTGGGGCATTATGTTGATCTGCACTCATTTCCAGACAGTTCTGATGACAGAGGGAGGCCGCAAGTCTCTCCTTCGACTCCTGTTCCTTGCTCAGAAGATGGTCTGGCAACTTCGGAAGATTCTCATTGAACTGTTGGCCTGCTATCTCTAGATCCAACTTAGAGACGGAGAAGGTTAGGTGGACATCCTTCCACTTCTCGCAGGTAGGCAGTGCTAGAGAGAATAGTTTGCATTCCTCTAGGGTTTGGCAGGGTTTGCCCTCATCGACTGCCTTGACGGCAAAGTCTAGTGCTTTCTCTGAAAAAAGGAAAGAGATGGAGGAAGAGACAGAAAAGGTGGGGTGTTTCTTGCTCAGTGCTGAGACTTTGGAGTTGGAGTTGGTGTACCCGGCTCCCTTCAAGGCTTTCAGGAAGATGGCTTGCGCCTTGTCATGTTCGAAAACAATGACCTGTTTGGGTACCGTTTCCTCTCAGGCTGCGTTTTCATCCCGCAGTTTCACGTAGCACTCTGGGTAGGCCGAAAAGTTAGGCTAGAACTCGTCTCCAATCAGCCTGGCCCCCAACTTCTCAGAGACGAACAGTTTCCCATTCATCATGGGCATATGCTCCGCATACCTCCAGAGATTAGTCTCGGAGCAGTGAGGGAGATCCGACACTAAGGGGCTTCTTAGCAGTGCCCTTGGTGGATCCGGGACAGTCCATCCTCTCCTGCAACAGTATCTGCTGCTGCTTGAGCGATTCCCGCATCGTCTCTTGTTCCCTTTGGAACAATTCCATCATCCGTTGAATCGATGTTAGGAGATCTTCATTTTTGTTGACCTGGGCAACTGGTTGTGGAGTTGGGGCCGAGGTTGTTGACGGCATAGGTTGGTATGCCGTCACGGCAAACTGAGGGTCTTCTGTTGCCGTTGATACAGATCCTTCTTCCTCCGCTTGTGGAGGTTCCACGTTTTCTTCAGGGCCACCTTGCAGTAGATCCTTTTCAGTGTCAGTGGACACTTCTGACATCCTCTCTTGGTGGATGCCCATGCCTTCCAGCGCCTTATTGATGTCCAAGTCGAACTTCAGTTGTATGAAGGGGGGCCGGACCTGTTCCTGGGGCACCACCGCACTCGGCAGAGCGTTGGGGAACAATAGGCACTTTAGGGAGTCATTGGGTAAGTAGGGTCCTGGAGAGTTCTTCTAGAATCCTCTTACCAGTTTGCAAAGGGTCTCCCTTGCTGTGTCCCTGGTCTCTATGGTGACTAGTGGGGCTTCTCCGAAGCCGTGCTTAGAATCCTCTTACCAGTTTGCAAAGGGTCTCCCTTTCTGTGTCCCTGGTCTCTATGGTGACTAGTGGGGCTTCTCCGAAGCCGTTGGCCAGCAGGGTTAAGCAGGTGGGGCAACCGTTCGGGTCCCAATACCTCAGGACTCCTGACACGATGCAGTAGGGGGCATGAGTCCTGCACTTCGTGTGACCACAAAAGTCTATCCCTTTGTGGTTGTAGAACAACGCTGCACACTTCTCCATCGGCTCCTCCTGTAAAGGAAAAGGGCCTAATGAATATTGATATTTTTTATATCAGTGATATAAAGGAATACAATTTTTATTAATAATAGTAATCACTATTGTTTAAAGTAGATTAGGATAGTAAGCTTGAAAGGAAGAAGACACATATCTGTATTTCTTCTCCCAAGCCATTGCTGAGACTTTCGTCAGTATTAATATTCAGTTTCCCTGATAGGGAGAATACAGGGTAGAAAAACTGTAGGATCTAGAGTTAGAGTTAGTAAATGTCTTACACTAACATTATCCACCTGTAGTATATATTAATACCGATCGGGTATTTTAGGTACTTGATGATCGAGGAAAACCCTCTGGGTGTTGAGGGAGTATTCAACCTCAACAGAATATCATGGTCCCAACAATTGTCTGCAATAGGAAACACAGAGTATGTTAGAAAACATGTATACTACTGTATAGTTATATACAGTAGTTTTGCCAGCAGCATTGCCGGTGTTAGGTTAGTATTATTATTATTATTATTATTACTATCCAAGCTACAACCCTAGTTGGAAAAGCAAGATGCTATAAGCCCAGGGGCTCCAACAGGGAAAAATAGCCCAGTGAGGAAAGGAAATAAGGAAATAAATAAATGAAGAGAACAAATTAACAATAAATCATTCTAAAAACAGTAACAACGTCAAAACAGACATGTCATATATAAACTATTAACAGCATCAAAAACAAATATGTCATAAATAAACTATAAAAAGACTCATGCCCGCCTGGTCAACAAAAAAGCATTTGCTCCAACTTTGAACTTTTGAAGTTCTACTGATTCAACCACCCGATTAGGAAGATCATTCCACAACTTGGTAACAGCTGGAATAAAACTTCTAGAGTACTGCGTAGTATTGAGTCTCGTGATGGAGAAGGCCTGGCTATTAGAATTAACTGCCTGCCTAGTATTACGAACAGGATAGAATTGTCCAGGGAGATCTGAATGTAAAGGATGGTCAGAGTTATGAAAAATCTTATGCAACATGCATAATGAACTAATTGAACAACGGTGCCAGAGATTAATATCTAGATCAGGAATAAGAAATTTAATAGACCGTAAGTTTCTGTCCAACAAATTAAGATGAGAATCAGCAGCTGAAGACCAAACAGGAGAACAATACTCAAAACAAGGTAGAATGAAAGAATTAAAACACTTCTTCAGAATAGATTGATCACCAAAAATCTTGAAAGACTTTCTCAATAAGCCTATTTTTTGTGCAATTGAAGAAGACAGAGACCTTATATGTTTCTCAAAAGTAAATTTACTGTCGAGAATCACACCTAAAATTTTGAAAGAGTCATACATATTTAAAGAAACATTATCAATACTGAGATCCGGATGTTGAGGAGCCACCGTCCTTGACCTACTTACAATCATACTTTGAGTTTTGTTAGGATTCAACTTCATACCCCATAATTTGCACCATGCACTAATTCTAGCTAAATCTCTATTAAGGGATTCACCAACCCTAGATCTACATTCAGGGGATGGAATTGATGCAAAGAGAGTAGCATCATCTGCATATGCAACAAGCTTGTTTTCTAGGCCAAACCACATGTCATGTGTATATAGTATGAAAAGTAATGGGCCAAGAACACTACCCTGTGGAACACCGGATATCACATTCCTATAATCACTATGGTGCCCATCAACAACAACTCTTTGAGATCTATTACTTAAAAAATCAATAATAATGCTAAGAAACAACCCACCCACTCCCAACTGTTTCAGTTTGAAAACAAGGGCCTCATGATTAACACGGTCAAAGGCAGCACTAAAATCAAGGCCAATCATACGAACTTCCCGACCACAATCAAGGGATTTCTGTACAGCATTGGAGATTGTAAGAAGGGCATCACATGCTCCAAGGCCTTTACGAAAACCAAATTGCAAACTAGGGAGTAGATGATTACCTTCAGCAAACCTATTAAGACGTTTTGCCAGAAGACGTTCAAAAACTTTAGATAATATGGGAGTTATGGAAATTGGGCGGTAATCAGTGGGACTTGAGCTACCACAAACACATTTACATAGAGGAGTAACATTACCAATTCTCCAACTAGTGCTAAAAGCTCCTCTTCTTGCTAACTTGCGCAAAATAACAGATAACTTTGGAGCTAAGAAATCTGCTGTCTTTATAAAAAACAAAGGAAAAATACCATTTGGGTCTACACCTCCATAAGCATCAAGGTCCATCAACAGAGCTTTAATCTCACGAGATCGAAAAGCTAAACTAGTTAGTTTAGCCTCAGGAAAACAGGAATGAGGAAGTTCAAGTTTTTCATTACTCTGTTTACTGTCAAAAACATCAGCCAAAAGGGTTGCCTTTTCCTTTGGACAGTGAGTGACTGAGCCATCTGGTTTAAGTAAAGGAGGAACTGTTGCATCTACACCAAAGAGTGCAGATTTAAGGGTAGACCACCATTTATGTTCCTGAGTTGTACCAGAAAGTGTTTCTTTTATGGTTAAATTGTACTCCTTTTCAGTTGAGGCATAAACTCTCTGAGCAAAAGCTCGAAGCTGAGTATAGTTGTTCCAGGTCAAATCTGATCTGTTCCCCTTCCAAAGATGATAGGCCTCCTGTTTCTCCAAATAAGCACGTCTACAATCATCATTGAACCACGGTTTGTCCTTCACTCGATACCTTAGCACACGAGAAGGGATACGCCTATCAATTATGTTGACTAGATTCTCATTCAAAGGGACAACAGGATCTACACTATTATATAATTGTGACCAATTCAAGCACAAAAGATCATGTAAAATCCCATTCCAGTCTGCTTGGGATTTCATATAAATTTCACAAGAATATGATATATCAGGGACAGGTTGCTCAGTCTTCACTAATAATGAAATCAAGGCATGATCAGATGTCCCGACTGGAGAACCAACCTTACTAGTTATAACGCCAGGGGAGTCAGTGTATACGAGGTCCAAGCAATTACCAGACCTGTGAGTAGCTTCATTTATGATTTGCTCACAGCCTGATTCAGAGGCAAAGTCTAAAGCTCTTAAGCCATGGCGATCGGTAGGAGAGATAGAACTTAACCACTCCCTATGGTGAGCATTAAAATCACCAACAAAGACAAAAGAAGCCTTTCTATCATCTTCTTGTATCTCAGCCATAATGGTAAGAAGACAATCGAAGATAGAATCATCCATGTCGGGATTCCGGTAGATCGAACACAAATAAAAGTTGTTATGCCTGCCACAAACTTTTATTACCTGAATCTCATGACATCCACATTGATAGCAGGACTTATGAGAAGCAGGGTACTCGGTCCTAATATACACCGCCATTCCCCTGGCCCTAGGGATGGCATCACGTTTCAACATTATTGGCTTCTTAAAACCAGTTATAAGGAGCTCAGATGAGTGCCTCATATTAGAAACCAAAGTTTCTGAGCACAAAAGAATATCATACTGTCTGGACGCAACTGTAAGTTCTTGGATATTTGCATGAAGACCACGAATATTGCAATACAGAAGACGACATTGACGAAATCTAGGACGTACTGGTCCCGCATTTCGCTCAATGTCTCCAGACAGCATAAGAATTAATAGAAATAAAAAAGAGACAGCATACTTAAAAACTAGATTAACAAGAATTATAACAAAAACAATACGTACAGAATTATAAACAAAGTGATTGATGATACCCATAGACTATAGTTACTAACTGATAGAGAGAGAAAAAGGGTTAAGGAAGGAGAGTTTCCTATTATTATGAATAAACATAACAGTTGAAAGTCTAGGAGGACTATCAGACCACCTACTGTCTCCTTGCCAGAATGAAAGTTCCAATAGAAGGGGAAAGACTCTGTCAGATTCTGGCTTCCACCCATCCACAAAAGGCCTGTCGCCGGCTATGACGTCGGCAGCAATGAATAAGGATGGCAGCTCAAGGGAGAGCCGAGGACTTCCCAAAGTAGGTGAGATTTCCAAACGGCAGCCGTCAGGAGCCGCCTCAATCTTCCCCCCAATATCATTCGCTTCCTGTGAAGTTCGGGAGTAAGGGGGAAGGTGGCAGAGACAACTGAACTAACTGCTAACGGCAGGGTACCAGCCGGTAACGCGGTCACCCTAGCAAGCCGGGATGGCTGTCAGAATACCAGTGAAACAATTTTGTGACAGCTATGACGTCACTAAAGGACAGAAGGGGAAGGGTAGAGAGTCACATAGTTCATTGATATCAGAGGTGGCGGCATACCGCTGCCTTCCTCAAACAATGAACTGAGGAAGCATGGCTTCCTGTGCTGACGTCATCGTCGACGGCAAGACAAGGGCACCCTGAGTTAGTCACTATCTATATCAAAGCCGGAGGCAGTAAGAACTTTTTTCTACTCAACGGCGATGAAGAGAGACAGTGGTTGCCGCCTATAACGGCGGCAACACTCGGGGAGGGAGGAAGGGTTTAGCCTCTTCTACCTGAGAGAATAAATATCGTAACTTATCTATACATTCTAGAGAATGTAAATTCTTATACGAATCGAGAAGGAACGATATGGTGAGGCTAAACATGGGGAATTACTTTACTAATGTATATATGAGCGAGACCAGCCAAGGTCTGGTAGGAGCCCCGGCCAAGGTAGATGGTACCCCTGGGGTTCCCGCTGCATACAATAAGTAAAGCCATATAATAGGAAGAGGAATAATATTCATGTATGCAATATCACAGTTTGTATAATTTGCCCAACTAGCTAACATTATAGCTTAATACCGGGAAATGTCACCCTACTGACTAAATACAATACAATTGTAACGGGCGACTGGAGTGGTAAAATGGCTGCCTCCGGTCTCGGCAATGCTCACCAAAACACACTTAAATTATTGAAATTTAACTGTGAAAAGGGAGACTAAAATTATAAACAGGAAAGAATCAATAATCAACTTTTCAGAAGATGAAGATGCTGGAGATTGCATGATGATAATTCCAAAACTTGTAACAAACACCAGGTTAACGGGGAGCACAACATGCTTAGAAAGCTACAAGAAAAGGAATGGCATCGCAGTAGTAGTGGGGAAGGAGGTCTACTGGGTACCTAGAACGGCACCCACTTCTTTTGCCACTCTTCCCCTTTACATCAAAGAGTTAAATCTATTCGGGGTAAAGATTGCTATGTGTCGTATCTAGAATACGTCTCCTGATATCATGCGATATCCTTTATTGGATACTCGCGCCAGGAGTTAGAATCCTGGAGACCTTCGGTTTAATTCTCTGGGAGTATCATTGTAGCAAATATCCCTTAGAAGTCTACCTAAAGGAACCCTTCCATCAGGATGACATGGCCTGAGCCCAAAAAAAGACTGTTACATGGTGCTGTTTGGAAGCAAAGGCTTCAAAAACAGAGGATTCAAGTCATACCAACACATCAATCGTTGAGTGCATTTTCCTAAATCCACACTGGATAGGTGACAAAATACCCTTCTTTTCCAGATACCACACCAGTCTTACATAGGCCATCTTCTCTATGAACTTACATAAACAAGATGCCAACTGCCTGAGGGAAGAGCCTGTGTCTTACACAATGGTAAGGCAATCTGACAGACAGACAGACAGACAGAAGATGCCAATGCAATTGGTTGCTAGTTTGCTGCTAAAAACTTATCCTTACCAGGTTTTAAAAAGGCTAAAATGAAGACTAGTTCCCAAATACTTGGATAACTGTGATCAAGCCCTCTTCTGTTAATAATACTTAAAATGAATAATTTACTTAAATGGTATGTTTAATCATTGCATATGGAAGTCCATCGGGTCCAGTGGCTGTATCATGACAAGTAGAAAGTGCGGAATCAAATTCTCTTTCAGTAAAAGGAGCATTGTAAGATTCCTCATTTTCTGTTGTAAGATTTAAAATTTTCTGTTCTTCATTGCTGCTATACTGATGATCGGTAACTGCTTCACACTTGCATGATACATTTGAGAAATGATCAGCCAAAGCATTGCCAGTCTGACCTATTCTTTACTGTCCTCATACACCTGACAACACTGAGATTACTAAACAATTCTTCTTCACCCAAGGGGTTAACTACTGCACTGTAATTGTTCAGAGGCTACTTTCCTCTTGGTAAGGGTAGAAGAGACTCTTCAGCTATGGTAAGCAGCTCTTCTAGGAGAAGGACACTCCAAAATCAAATAATTGTTCTCTAGTCTTGGGTAGTGTCATAGCCTCTGTACCATGGTCTTCCACTGTCTTGGGTTAGAGTTCTCTTGCTTGAGGATACACTCGAGCACATTATTCTATCTAATTTCTCTTCCTCTTGTTTTATTAAAGTTTTCATAGGTTATATAGGACGTATTTATTTTAGTGTTATTGCTGATTTCAAAATATTTACTTTTTCCTTCTTTCCTTTTCTTACTGGGCTATTTTCCCTGTTAGGGCCCCTGGGCTTGTAGCATCCTGCTTTTCCAATTAGGGTTGTAGCTTAGCAAATAATAATAATAATAATAATAATAATAATAGTCTTGGGTATTGCCATAGTCTCTGTACCATGGTCTTCCACTGTCTTGGGGCATAGTACTCTTGCTTGAGGGTACACTCGGTCACACTATTCTATCTAATTTCTCTTCCTCTTGTTTTGTAAATATTATAGTTTATATAGAAAATATTCATTCTAATGTCACTGTTCAAAAAATATTTTATTTTTCCTTAATTCCATTCCTCGGGCTATTTTCCCTGTTGGGGCCCCTGGGCTTATAGCATCTTGCTTTTCCGGTATAGGGTTGTAGATTAGCAAGTATTATTAATAATAATAATAATAATAATAATAATTATGGTGGTGGGTTAGGAGTAAATTTGCCTGTTATCTTTTTTACTTTCCCCCACACAAAAGACAGTGGTGTTCTACTGTTGACTGAGGAAACAAAAGAAATCTAAGACTGGAGCCTAGCTTCTTTCATTGCACAATGGAACTGAGCTCTACTTTTCTTGTCTATAATTCAATTCTCTTTAGTACGGCAAATGCGCAATCAAGTTACAGATCTTCTTGTGGCTCTGTGCAGGGCAGCTAGTTCTAATGACCACCAAGGGACTGGTCACCTTTTAAATAAACCTGTGGTTTTGGAAATTGAATTGACTCCTCCTGTATGTAGTTCCATTCATTAAGTCTAAGACATCATCAACACTTTCAAACTGTTCTGCATTCCCTTCAATTTCATTTAGCTCCTGAAATCTATTCCAATCTGCCTTGTCAAGGTTCCATCATGGCGACCTCTGTAATGGTGGATTATTGTTTGTATTTATAATGATTGGAACATGGTCACTAGTATGACAATCATCTAACGTTCTCCATCCAAAATCAAGAAGGCAGATGGAGCTTGCAACTGAAAGGTCAATGCATAAGAGGGTACCTATCTGAACATGAAAGTGTGTGGACTCTCCTCTATTAAGGAGTTCCACATCTGCATTTTCCACAAGTGATGATATAATATTGCCCCTAGTGTTGTAGTAGTTTGTGGACTGCGGCCAGTCATACCTTCACTACATAAAACAAATACAGTGAAAGGTAAACAGTTAAGAAGAACTGGGGAACATCTCAATGAACGTATATAAGACTTCCGCCATGGCTCTCTGCTCGTTGATCATATGGTGTCCTATAGCTAACATACTCTCGAGAACAAGGAGTATTAGCATTGAGCTTGAACTCCTGTATACATAGAATTATAGGGGAGTGCTTATGAATGAGTTCTTCACATTTGGCCCTTAAACCCTGACAATTCCATTGCAAAATGGAAGAAAAAACTATGGTTTATTTTTGAAAGACACCTTGGATGAAGTCTTCTCATTAGCAATTTCTGATCTAACACTGTTTCCCAGAGGTTTCTTTAGAGAGGGTCTTGATATATTGGGTTTGACATTTGTCTTTTTCTTTATGTCCTTTTCATCTAATTGTTGAGTGGGATGATGGACTTCAACTTGAATTTCTGATTTAAGTTGTCTTCCATTTAATCAAGAACATCAACAGACAAAGCATAAAATTTATTTGATGTTATAACTTTAATGTTTCTTATGGATGGGGGCGAGAGAGATGGAGGTCTCTCTCTCTCTCTTGCGATTAATAGCTGGTGAGCTACCAAGTTTTTACTTTACTTCACTTACTTTAAGGGCTGCTTATCTGGTCCTGTACAGCAGGGGAACCCTAATCTCTACCAGACCTCCATAGTCATTTTATGATGTTCATTCGGGAGCATTTAACATTTCACAATGCGCATTGTTCGCTTACTGTTAGATCATCACTGTCATTACACTAGCCAAATAAGAAAGTCTTCAGTTTCCTCTTGAAAGCCTTAACATCTCCAATTATTCGGATGTCTCAGGGGAGCCTATTGTATGGTCACGGGGCCGCATATCTAAAGGCCTATAGCATACAGTAGCCCTTTATCTAGGTTCTATTAGTTTGAAACGATTCGTTGGCTGCACAATATGTAGTGATTCTCTTAGATATTTTGGATGACAAGTTCTGATAACTTGGTGGGTTATGGTACATATTTTGAATTTAATTCTCGTTTTAATAGGCAGCTAATGTAGATCAATTAGTATAAGGGTGGGAAACCTTTTTTCAGTCTTGCTCCTCTGTATATTATGTTTTGTATTTTTTAAGTTGCACTTTTGGTAGATTGTAGTCAATTCTAGCAATCACACAGTTTATCACAAAGTTTCTTTACGGAACATTCACCCAGGTACTTATTTATAAAAGCAATATTTCTTTGATGATAACCAGCAGTTTTTACTACACTATTTATTTGGGTATTGAGAGACAAGATGCAGTCAAGGAATACACCTAGATCACGAACTTTACTAGATATCGGCAATGAGTCATTATCTATGTTTATTTGAATATCATCCACGCTTTTCATTGTTTCTCTTTCCCACCTTCATAAACTCAGTTTTGTTCTCATTTAATTTTAGTTTTTTATTTGTCATCCATTCTCTAACACTTTCAAGTATTTAGTTTAGAGTTTCATTAGTGTTGTCTATATCATCTATGGAGAAGTAAAATTGTGTCATCCGCAAATAGTTTGAACTTAACACCATGCCTTTGTAGTACAGTATTTTCAATACACCGATAGTATAGATGCAGAATAAGATTATGCCGAGTACACTCCCCAGGGGTACATCTCTGTTTAAAGGTTCATATGATGAATATGAGTTTGTAATTAGCACACAGTAATTTCTGCCAACCAAGAAATCTTTTAGGTATTCGAAAGCTTGATCTTCAACACCGATGAACCTTAAATCATTTAGTAGAAGTTCATGCACAGCTCTATCAAAAGCAGCACTAAGATTGAGTAATATTAAAATACCAAATTTATTTTCATCTATCATTTCCAACATATCATTTACAAGAGAGCAGATGGCTGTCTCCGTAGAGTATAATTTTTTGTAAGCAGATTGGTGGTCTGGCAAAGCTTCTATTAATTTTAAGTGACAGACTAGTTGTTCAAGAATTACGTATTCTAGAACTTTTGAAACAAAGAATAGATTCGAAATAGGTCTGTATGAGCTTAATTCCTGGTAATCTCATTAATTTTATCTGTGTATCTGGTATATCATTAACCTGATGTTGAATATTTACAAATGACCTGGTTATATTTCCAATTTTCTTTTTAAAGAATACTAGAAAATTATTTACTAGTTCCTGGTCACTGTATCCATCAGGTAGCTTTTTCTCAATTACATTTCCCATGATACCACTTAGGAGACAATATAACTTATTTATGTCTGTTGCTGCTTCGCAGATCTTTCTTTTATAGAATTCACTTTTTTTCTTTCACTAAAGTCTCTCCATCAAACCAAGAAGATTGGTCTTTAACAGTTGTAGTCTTTTCCATCGGTAAGCACATGGTATCATTTTCTTTTTACTCACTTTATCATAAGTGGCCATAAGACAGTTAACCCACATAGCTCACAACAGACGTTGGTAGGAGAAAAATTTCATTTGTCTAAAGTTTATATTTCTTTACTACTACATGTTTCTGTAGAGGTAGACTAAATGTAATAAGTTTGTGCACTGGCCATATTATATATTTCTCTCCAACATTTATATCAGATACAATGTTATTCATTCCATTACTCAAAACTAGGTCCAACGTATGCCCAGTTAAAGTAGTTGTACCGTCGACATCATTCACTAATTGATAGGATTCTAATAACTCACTAAATACCAGACGGTCAAGATTTGATTCATCATCCATCCAAGGATTAAAGTCTCCACAAAGAAATAATTAATTTTTCTCCATGATAATCATCTCAATGAATGCACTGAATTCTTCAAATATGATACAGTCTGAAGTTCTTCGAAGATAGACCTTTAGACTCTCCACTGGACATAGAGAGACATCTTCCTTCAGAGGGCAGATTCTCCAGGGGCCCCACCTTTTGGTGGGAAGCTCGTTCTTGGCAAGAAACGTTGGGTCAGGAAAGAGGGTAAGCTCTCCATCAGGACGACATGGCTATCTCACCCAAAAATACATTTTTTGCTTCCCTCAAAATCCGTTTTTTAACATTTTGACATTTGAGTAAACTTTATTAATAAAGAGTCCAACACCACCCACCCCAGACCTACCCTCTCTCAGAATGTGAAAGGAGTTATGTGGGGGGGGGTCATTTCAGTGATCTTAGCCTTGACAAAGTTATTTAACCATGTTTCATACAATGCTAGTATGTGCATGTATTTCCCATTTATCAATTCTCGAATTTGGATAGTTTTATTTAAGTAGCCACAGTTTATGACATCCTTAGTATCCAAGATCAGTATTTTCTGCTAGTCTTTTCAATTCCAACTCAAAAGCTTTGCAATCTCTTGAATTTACTGCATGGTCATTTGGTTTGTTTGAGTTAGTACAGCTACTACACTTTGGCATTTGTGAGTTACATTCCTTGGTGGAATGTTTTCCTGAACATTTCCCGCAGATTTTATCATCAGTTTTAAACTTGCAATCTTTTTCGAGATGTCCATACCTCAGACAGTGGTGGGAGGTGATCACATGCTATCTATCAGGAAGGTCAAAAGTACCCCATCGCAACATAACTTTGTCCTGATTATCGTGAATAGCCTTTCGAACTTCAGGATCACCTGCAGCATTTTTCTTCAGTACCACACTCATCTTCTCTTCTATGTTTTGGATTTGGTCTTGGCAATGATTTCTTTGAATCAAGGCATTTATTACTTCATCTTCATCATTGTACACATTGCATATCATTGTTTTTGGTTTTAATTTTCCAATGTCTGAATTTTGTTTTCAGCCTCTTCTCTGATCATTTTGTTAGTAAAGTTTACAACAACATTTCCATTTGAAGTTGACCTTGGGTTAAGTATTTGAATGTCTTCAAGTGTCTGTTCGACCTAGGTTTTTTCTTTCAGTAATTTTAGTTGTTGTATTTGTTGATTTGATTACACAGATTTTTTTTCCTTAACTTTGTCAGCATATGTCATTTTCTCTGATTTTGGGTCCATCCATGTTCAAAGCAATATTGTCAACTTTCTCAGTGAGGTCCGTTGTCTAGGTGGAATTTGCTGTGTGTGCGCAGCTTCCCCACTACAGGTGCACCTGGTATCTTGGTTTCAAGTGGAACCTACATCAAATCGGCAAGGACATGACCTCAGAGAGGTTAGTACTATTGTTGGTAATGGGGGGGGGCCAAAGGTTGTACAGAGATGGGCAATGCGCCAGTTTTTACACACTGTGGCAAAGCCTCAGAAGGCAATATGCTTACCTCATCATGCACCACTTTATTATTAGATGATGTATTTCTTTTCTTGGAACTACTGGCAGTACTAGGTGGGTTTGATGTCTCCTGTGGTAAATTTCCTTTTGATTTTAAGGCCTTTGCATAGCCAGTGATTTATTCAGCAGTCTTTTTGCATGTCCCACACTTATATGTTCCAAACTGGATTTGTTGAGGGCCGCTTCTTCCTACTTATACAGCTCATCGTTCCTACCACTGGAGTTATTATTAGAATTGCAGTTTTTAAACACATGCCTTTTAGGGTAAGATTTGGAACAAGTGCTATAATTTTTTTTCATTTTTACAAACTTTAGATGGGGGTTCAACTTTAAAACAATCCAAGTATTGCAGTGGCTTCTGCTTGAAAGGACAAACTTTAATCCTCTCTTTTTCAATAATATTATGGATAGGTACATCAGCATCCTGGAAAGTAAGGATAATCATCAGCGGTATCGGACACCCATTCCTCTTATTAGTCCGTTATTGTGAGGTTCTAGTGTATAAATATTAAGAATGTTCCCACATATATAGAGGAGAAAAACATAAGTTAAAAAGACAAAGATTAATTGCAGTCCGAAATAGGCAAGGAGGAAAAGCGGCAACAACCGCTCACCTTCCAAGCCAAAAGTAAAGTGAAGCACAGTCACAGGTGTGTGAATGAGAGGGGTAGCTAGCTACACCCCTAAACCCCGCTAACTAGCGGGATGGGTAGTTAACCCTCACTAAATTTTAATCGCTTGTCCTTTCAGATTCTTCAAAAGTAATACCCCTATAAATAGTGTGGATTTTCACTCGTTACGGAACAATTACCATTCTAATTCTGTTTTCTATTTCTCCCAGAGTCTATACAAACCTGAGTACATCTCCAGCAATGTTGTAAGCGCAATTGATTCTTTAATGAGGTATTTAGTGCATGTGAGTATGCACAGTAGCTGTGCCCAATTTTCTGTCAAAGACTCTACTCTTGATCTTTGTCTCAGAACTGAAAGGGATGGTTGAGGTGGTAAAGGACACAGGAATGCATAGCTAGAGATAAATGACAAATTTGGAATAATTTTCATTTTTCCCAATCACAAACCATTTGTCTATACTATGGTTATAATGTTCTGGCTTAGCTGGAAAAGAAGCCAAAAACATTTTATGCAAGGTTATGGCTCATTTCCCAGCTAAGCCAGAATGATATACCCATAGTAAAAAGCAATATGTATTTGTAGGAACAAATAAATTTTGAAGCTACTGTATGTCACAAATTTCAAGAGTAATCATATTTTTCCAAACTACCATACAAACCTTAGTCTCTTAATAGGGAGTGCAGAATGATTCCAATGAAGCCGGAAGGGCTGTTGAAATTTAACGAGCTGGGTTGGTTCTCGGAACAGCATCGTCTCTCTCGCTTGTACTGTAGGTGCGGAGTGATCGATTGGAATCTCACGACACTGCCACAGAATGGTCTCATTGAACTTTGACGACTACTTCTTTGGGGGTAGAAGACATGGCATCAAAAGGGTCATCAGTGGAGGATGAGGTTGAAGGGTTCAAGAAGAAAACAAAGAGATAGAAATGGAAGAGAAACGCGTACGCTTCTTCTTCTTATCTGTCTTCAAAGATGAGATCTTGGGAGATGGCAACAGCAAATCTTCTCAACAGCAGACGATATCACGTTGGCGGATGTCATGTCCTCTGGCGCCTCCACAGATGGAATATCAGTGATGCCCAAGGAAGGCCAAAACTTCCATAGGGTAAGTGCTCCCAGAAGTCAGTCAGTACAGCAGAATGAAGACTTCCAAAGAAATTTAAAAGAGTACAGAATTACCTTTGCTGGAAAAGGTGATTCTTCAATTTTTCATGAAGCATTCTCCTAGCACAAGCCTGGGTTCTATCTCCCCCCCTAAAGAATTCCTCCCAAGAACCTAGGCCTAGAGGAATCCGAAGGAGAAACAATAGGTCTCGAAGGCAAGAGAAGGGACCTACTAAAGAGTTATTTTGGCATAAGCTTGGATGTTATCACGTCAAAAGCTGACAAATCTCTTAGTTTTTTTTCTATTCTTCTTATCAAACTCTACCCTCAGAACAAGTAACCAGGACTGCTAACAGTTATGCCTGTAACAAAAAATCACAAACTTTAAAAGGATCATTCATGTATTGACGACGATCTTTTGGCAACTGTAATACGGGCGAGTAAACTTGAATACATCACGTGGCACTCTTCTTCATAGTGACGATTGTTACAGCGAGAGACCTTCGTGAGTACAAGGATTACGCCAGACGAAGGGAGTCTTTGGGTCCCAATCACAGGCAAATTCCCATCTATTGGCTTTCTTTCCTGTATCACTTCTTGCTCCTCCCTGTCCAGGGAAGGTGTACAATCATGATGGCTTTGTAGTAACTTAGTGTCCTATCCAGGTCAAATATATTCCATGTTCTTGTAGCAGGGGAATAAGGAGGAGCCTCCGGGGAAGAAAAACTTGGACCTGGGACTGATGGAAGAGTTGAAGGAGGATGTGGAGAAAGTGGGGGAACCAGGAGACTTGCCAACTCTTTGTCACCAAGAAGAGCATATTTTTACATCTTCTAGAAGTTCTCTAATGATGGAATTTTACTCCATACAAAGGAAGACCACAACTCCTTTGCCAACTTTTCATTAACCTTCGTCAATGGATCTTCCATTCCTTGAAAATCTTCTTGTGTTCGCTTCAACGATATGTGTGAAGCCGAAGACAATGTATCAAATTCCGATGAGCTAGAATTCTTGTTTTTTATTGCAGTCTTCGTTTTCCTTTTACCATGCTATACTCGAGCCATTGTTTGGTAGCCCAAGTCCAGCACTCAGGACACGCGAAATCCTGAGTACTGTACTTATAGATCGTGTGAAGATCCACATGATATTCGCTCATGAAATTATTGCACATCCTTTCCTCAATTCCAGGAAAAAAGCCACATCTTTGGCTGCTCTTGGTCTACAATGATCACTTCAGTAAAATCAGAGATCAACAAAAATTAGTTATCTGATGCCAACCAAAATGGGACTGAAGAGCTAACATCCCGGTGGCATGCTGAGTCAAAACACCACCATTGGGCTCAAACGCTCGCTACACTAATCAAAACAATTGTTTTTACAGTCTGATGCAGCGAAAGTTGGACTTTCTCGTTGTTAAAGTAGAGGGGTTTGTATAGTTAGGAAAAATTGCAAATTTGGAACTAATTTGTATTTTCCTAACGATACAAATCTTGAGCTCTTTATAGAGAATATACTTTAGGAAAGCTGGGAACTACCCATAAGACTTTTAGAGAGGTATATCTACACCACTGCTAGTTAGTGGGGGGGGGGGGGATTTGAGTAGTATGGGTTACCCTGCTCACACTACAATGAATAAGGGTTTGTCTGAAAAAAAAAAGGGATTTTGATGAAGGAAAAATCAATTTCTAGGCTCAACCTGTGTCGCTCCGTGAAATGCTCCTAAAACCACCATTTCTAAGGTATAAATACTGCTAAACATACCAGAGAAAAAAGTTGCATGGAATGCCAGGAATATTCCCAGCTCGCTCCCCCTAAAGGGTGTCGGTATTAAAACCGGGGCGAGTGAATCCACTACCAGAGGTACCTTTCCAAATAGACTTCTCCCTCCTCAAAATCCCCCGATACTACGAGGTGTCGTTCACTACAGCTACTGCCCCCCCGACCACCACCATTACCTATCCTTTTCCCATTATTCCTAACTTAGCACCGTGATAGTCAACACGCATCCTTGTGTTCGAACCTATATTTTGTGTTTAGTGAAGATGTCTGAGCTTCTGAAGACTCCTACTCCCAAATTAAGTATTGCTATTAACAATTTTGATGAGATGAGGTAGCGTCACTCGTAAATTTTGGATATATTATTAATTTTAGTCTTATGATGCCTCTTCCCTAGCAGCCTTTTTGGTGTCGCTACCTCTGAGAGCTTCATGCTTACTTGACGACTTCCAATTAGTTCCTCATACTAATTGTAATCTTGTTATTTAGCTCTAGACATCTTATACGATGATTACTTATGGTTATTTAAGTTTATTAAGATTTGAGTATTAGTTAGGCTCTTACTATTGTATCTAATTCAATGTTTTGGCATGATTTTGTCTTTTATTTAGGCTATTTGGGCAGTTTTAGTTAGTGGCTTTGGTCAGCAGCCTTTCATGCGAGTATTCATGGTTTTTTTATTTTTTCACGGGGAATCGGAACGCGTTTAGATTAATCTTAATCCTGCTTGACGAGATCTGTATTAAGATAAATAACTATTGCTTTTAAAATTGTCAATTTTATTTATTTGTTACAGTATTTCTGTTAAGCTTCAATCTCTAAAAAATTTACTTAATCTGTTATTGTTTCTCTTAACAGGTAACAACAATAATACCCTACAGGCAGTAGGGAGTCAAGTAGAGGAATTTGAAAGTTCCAAGTGAGGGCAAGTAATGATTTACAGGGAGGGAGGGATTCTTAGGATATTAGTGCAGTGGACACTTGGATGAAAAAAAAATACATTTGTGTCTCCATTATCAGATGGTAGTTGGAGATTTATGTCCAGACCCTGTTGACTCACTGCATAGGTTGTTAACCCTAATGTTGTGGGGTTCTGCATTAAGCTTGAAGTTTTCTTATACCAACAGCTTGGAACTTTGTCTTTATAATTGCCAAGGTTGACAGCTGATACCTTTTGTGTCTGGATATTTATTGCAGCAGTGGTGTTGCTTGGCGAGATCATTGGACAACAGCACCGTACACACTGTGGCGTTCATTAATGTACTATAATATGGAGATTTCTGTAGCATGGCTTTAGGAAGTTACTATACTGTATATGATATTTAGCCATCCCTTCTGAGTGTAGCACTGAGGATAATAAGCCTTTTCTTAATATACAGTATTACATAATGTTTTTTTGTCTTTCTAATGTTAAGGTGAGAATATAGAGACAGGTCAGATGAGTAACCTTGTCAAATAATCCCTTTGATCCTAAATAAATCAACAATTCTATTTGCATTTGAATTTAGTCCAAATATAAACACTGTTAGGTTGGTCTTTAATTATACTTTTTTGGGCTCAGGCCATGTCGTCCTGATGGAAGTTCCTTCATTAGTAGCTTCCTAGATATATGTGACTACAGTGATATATCCTGAGAATTTACCAAAGGTATCCAGAATTCTAACTCCTGGAGCGAATATCCCTTAAAATTTTAATAAGGGATATCCCGTAATATCAGAGGACGTATTCTTGACACGTCGCATAGCTATCTACACGCCTAATAGCGTTTTCGCTTCGAGGGGGAAAAGTGGCAAGAATATAGGAGAGTCGTTAAAGAGGCGATGCTCCTATCGTACTGTAAATAGCGCGCCAAATCGCCACCGCGCGGCGCCACCAAGCTATTCTTTCTCTCGTAGCTTTGCTCACCAGTGTTATCCTGTGTTATCTCTCGTATTTTGGAGTATTTTGTCGCAATGATGTCTTCACCAGCTTCATCTGCTTCTGGAAAGTTAAGTAACATCTTTGAATTGTGTAAATGTAAGCTCTTGCCAGTTTTACTCTTCATTTGAGATCATAATTAACGTAACAAGAGCTGTTGCCAGCCGGATGGCGTCATGGACGCAGTCGTTCTTTCATGTACATTTAGTTGGCCAGAACGATATTCCGGCATATTTGCTTTAATAACTTTAGCTATTTAGAATTTTAGCTAGGGATTTTTATATTATGTCAGTGTTGTCGTGGATTTGGCTAATTATTTCGAGCCTCACGAGTGCTAGGCTTCCTAGCCTAGGCACCTTCATACTTCATGCATGATATAACCTTCCTGGTAAAGTTTTATTGAAGCTCAGGCAATATTTTATACAATTAAGATGTTACTGTATGAAATTTTCCTCATCCAAGATAGTATACGAGAGTTTCGACGAACGATTCTCACTGCTCCTAGGACTATTAACCTAAGGGCTTTAGTATACTTTCATACATGTCCTCATTGCTCTTGAATTGTCTTTTAAGGGGAGACTGACACCTCCAAAACCTTTAAAGCCGATACTAATCTCCTGGTGAAATTTAAGAGCAATTCCATTTTCCTCTGATTAGCCTAAGCTACCCTCAGTTAGCTTTGCCATGAACTGAGTTCTGGCAAATCTTTACTGGGGTGTTTCGCTTCTTTCTCTTAACCACTGAGTCAGTTTTGAGCTTAGAACGGGACATCAGAGTAGTTTGTCTGTGTTAGACACCTCCCTGTCTTGGTGAGATGACTTCCCAAGTCAGGTTAGGTTGTCTTTTCAGGAGGCTTGACCTCTCTAGACCATTCTTGGAGGTTTTGTATGACAATTCCTCCTTTCAGGGTCTAGCAGAGTCCTGTGCTGGTAGTTCTTATACCGAAGAAATGATTTCTTCCCTGTCTAGATCTCTGGTACGAGATTCTGTTCTCTTGCGAGACTACGTCCTGTGTCGTTTTCTCACCTGGCTAACACAACCTGGGGAAATGATTTCCCCTTCTTGAGGTTACCTTTAAGATCAGAATCCTTCAGGTTAGGTAATACCTTCGGGTATTATCTCTCCTATCGGACCCTTACCCCTTCCCCGTTGTCTCTTTTGTGTTGGCTGAGCCATCACCCTACCTGGCCGTTATTCTACATGTGACCCTATGGGTAACCTGTTGTTCTGGCCTGAGGTTTCCTGTCTGCTGCCGGCAGGTACCCTCATATTCTTTAGAGTGTTCTTCAGTCCTCCCTTGAACTGCCCTCCATATTCCATATGAATGGGATGGGGTGGAAGCCCGAATATAATTCCTCCTTCCATTTGAACCCTCATTCCGGATGTAGGCCAGCAAGGCTGAGCCCTTGCCTTCCTCCATCTTCTCTTTCTCTCTGCCTTTCCCCTTCTGGGCTGGCCGTCAGCAGCTAGTAGCTGCCGGCAGCCATGTTGGGTGTCTGTCGGCCGGCAGTTGCTCTTCCGCCACTTGCCGTGGGTGTCGTTGATCGACGACCTAACGACAATATACTTACCATGACCGGCTGCCGGCAACCAAGTTGTCGGCCGGCAGATGGCCAACCCAGGTATAGACTTATGCCGCCGGTTGCCGCCAGGTCCTGCTTGATAGAAGGATCCTTCGGCTGCCGGCCGGTAGAGACGTTGCCGGAGACCTACCACCCATTTCTCTGAAGACAGTACCTGCCTTCAATAACCCAGGGCAGGCCGGCATGTGCCGGCGGCCCGGTATTTGCCAGCAGGCCCGGCATTTGCCGGCTGGCCCGGCATTTTCCGGCAGGCCCAGCATATGCCGGCAGGCCTAGCAGGACTGGCGGCATGCCGCCGACTGTCAGTGCTGTAGCCCAAAAGTTTTTCCAACTTATAAGGTGCTTCATGGGCAGCCTATTGTGAGACCATCACATTTAGAGAGCATTTCTCTCTACCAATTAATGGTTGTCAACCATTATTAATATCCCCAATATTGAACCTAGAAGATTGTGTTGAAACACTTTTATCAAAGGATATCATCTTCCTCTAAATTCATGAGGAATTTAGTGTTCAATATCGGAGGAGGTCATAGCAATGGGCTGGACAGGAAACACATATAGGTGTCTTTCTTAGTTTCTAGCTTACTCTATCCAATCTAAATAATATTAAAGAATATACATGCTGAAATCTGAGAATTTCACCGAATACTTATATGCTTTTCTTTCTTTATAGGAGGAGCATCCCGAGTGCGGGAACAACTTTTGCAGGGTCCGCAGCAAGAACTTCTGCAGCCATGACGTGTGTAGAGCCCATGCTCGCTGCGCAGTCACCAGAGGGGGTCTCAAATACTGGGACCCACAGGTATGTTCAGTTTGTTACAAACTTGTAAAAGAGGCTTTTGATGATCAAAAGTCTACTGAGTCAAGGGACACACTGCGTAAATGGGTTAGAGGTTTTCAGAAGAACATCTCTGGCCCATACCTTCCTAATGAGAGGATGAGGGACTGTCTTTTCCCTAGGGCATCTGCTGATGCAATCATTCCCCAGGCTCAACCTGAGATTCCCCTCGTCCAGATTCTGGTAGAATCTGATGTATTGGATGCATTGAAGGACATCCAACTAGAAGACAACATGTCGATCATCTCGGAGGAGACTGAGAACAATCACCTAGTGGACGAACTAGATCAAGAGGATGACGTCCCTCCTGAGGCTGACGTTGATAAAACCGAAACGTTTTCGGTGTCATCTGCCGCTGTAACGGAACCAGTGCCTTCGACTTCCTCAACTGCCCCCCAGTTAGATTCCATCACGAGTACGTTGCACTCGCTGCTGTCCATGGTACAGGATATACAGAAGAAATCGTCCAAGAAAGAAGCTTCTCTTTGGACGAAAATGCATCAATTAGTTGCAACACGTTTAGCCCCGAAGAAGCTAAACATCAAGGATCTACCCGCTTTCTCTGACATCAACCCCTGGAGATATGCAGAGCATATGCCGATGTCAGGGGGAAGATCTTCCTCTCAGAGAAACTGGGCACTGTCCCAGTAGAGGAAATTGAGTTTTGGCCCAGCAAAGGGGCCTATCCGGATTGCTACATCCGTCTGAGGACGGAACCTGCATCCAAAGAGGAGACAGAGCAAAAGGAGACCTTTGTTCTCGAACTTGCTAAGGCTCAGGCCTTATATACAACCACCTTGAAAGAGAGGGCCTTTACTAGCTCCAAGGTGCCGGCTCTCAGCAAAAGACACCCGTCTTTCATTGCTGACCCCAAACGTGCCTTCCCTTTTAAGGACAAGGG
The DNA here is from genome assembly GCF_036898095.1 of Palaemon carinicauda. NCBI lineage: Eukaryota > Metazoa > Arthropoda > Malacostraca > Decapoda > Palaemonidae > Palaemon > Palaemon carinicauda. The sequence continues at coordinate 217,134 of NW_027171927.1, forward strand.
GTTTAAGGCAGCCTTAAAGGCAGTCGAGGCAGGGAAGCCGTGCCCTACACTGGAGGAGTGTAGACCCTTTTCCCTCGCCTTTCCATCAGATGATAAAGACTGGAAGAATGTCCACAACCCCTTCACAGTCGGGAAGCTGGAGGCAGATGTCGCATGACGACAGTTCGGCGAGGACCTCCCAAAGTTGTCAGACTTTCTCCTGCGCAGGGAACAGGAGACAAAAGAACGTCTTGCTGCTTCTATGTCTCTGCAGACTGGGCTAGAGACAATGGCAAGCATCCCAGATACCCCAGACATGTACATGGTCTTCGCCAAATCTCATTTGGCGACAGTTACTAAGGACCTGTACAATTTTATTAAAGCCCGAAGAGCTTGTAGAGAGTTCATGTTCGCCTCGGCTGCGGTGAGGCATGAACCAAGGAAGCTGATAGCTTCCAATATCTGGGGAAAAGACCTCTTCCCGAGCGAAGTGGTCAAAGAGGTCGTGGACAAAGCCGCAACGGAGAACAGGAATCTCCTCTCCAAGTGGGGCTTGTCCCCAGCCGAAGAATAAATCATAACAACCATGAGTGCCCTCTCGGCCAAAACAACAGAAACAGCTTCCCATGGCCACGGTGCCCCAGACGGTGGCACAACCAACCACCACCTTCCAACTGGTGCTCCAAACATTGGCGACCCAGTCACCGGTGTTCACCCTAGTTTTCGAAAGGCAATCGACAACCTTTTGGCCAAAGTCTCAAGGTTCCTTTAGAGGAGCCTCTAGACGCCCCTTCAGAGGTAGGGGCAACAAAGGTGGACGTGGCCAAGGGGGCAAGTCCTCCAACCAGCACTCGAAGTGAGATGCTACCTGTAGGAGGGAGACTTCTCCTCTTCCGGGATCGTTGGACCTTCGATCCCTGGGCCCACAGCCTAATCAAGAATGGACTAGGGTGGAATTGGAACACAACTCCACCAAGCTTCCCTCAATTCTTCCAACACCCAACCCCCATACTGGAAGACTATGTTCAGGAGCTTCTGAACAAAAGTTGTAAGGAAAGCGAAGTCCATCAAATTCCAGGGAAGGCTATTTTGTGTTCCGAAGAAGGATTCGGAAAAGCTCAGAGTCATTCTGGACTTATCACCACTCAGCAAGTTCATAGTGAACTACAAGTTCAGAAAACTGACGCTTCAACACATAAGGACCCTCTTGCCCAAACGGGCATACATAGTCTCTATAGACATGACGGATGCGTACTGGCATGTTCCAATCAACTGTCAAGTTTCCCCCTACCTAGGGTTCAAATTACAGAAAAGAAAGTACGTTTTCAGAGCCATGCCCTTCGATCTAAACATAGCTCCAAGGGTATTCACCAAGCTTGCGAATGCAGTCATTCATCAACTACGCCTAGTGGGTATTCAGGTGGTAGCCTACCTGGATGATAGGCTGGTGTGGGCAGCATCCGAGGAAGAGTGCACGCAAGCCTGCAAGAAAGTGATCCAGTTCCTGGAACATTTAGGATTCAAGATCAACTTGGAAAAGTCTCGACTATCTCCAGCTCAGAAGTTCCAGTGGCTGGGCGTCCACTGGGACTTACAGTCACACTGACTTTCCATTCCATCAAATAAGAGGAAAGAGATAGCAGGATCTGTCAAGAGACTACTTCAATCCGCCAGGATATCAAGAAGGCAACAGGAGAGAGTGTTGGGGTCCCTCCAGTTCGCCTCAGTGACAGATCCAGTGCTGAGAGCACAATTAAAAAATTCATCAGGAGTTTGGAGAAAATACGCATCAAACGCTCGAAGAGATCTACAAAGACCGATAAAAAATCGTCTGCGATCACTGCTCAAGCCATGGTCGGAGGCCAAGACACTGAAGAAGAAGGTACCTTTACAACCACCACCTCCGTCAGTCACCGTTCACACGGACGCCTCAAGAGAAGGGTGGGGAGGCCACTCTCATGATAGGAAAGTCAAAGGAACCTGGTCTCCCCTCTTCAAAACCTTCCACATCAACTTTCTGGAAGCCATGGCAGTTTTCCTCTCACTGAAGAAACTGAAACTTCGCTGCTCAATCCACATCCGTCTGGTTCTAGACAGAGAGGTTGTAATGAGATGCCTAAACCGACAAGGTTCGAGATAGCCTCAAATAAATCAAGTGATACTGGCCATCCTCCGACTAGTGCAGAAGAAGAGATGGCACTTGTCAGCAGTCCACCTTCAAGGATTCCGCAATGTGACGGCGGACGCTCTATCCAGGGTAAACCCGATAGAGTCAGAATGGTCCCTAGACGCAAGATCATTCTCCTTCATCTTACGCAAAGTCCCAGGACTGCAGATAGACCTCTTCGCAACGAGCGACAACAAGAAGCTACCCCAGTACGTAGCCCCGTACGAGGACCCTCTAGCAGAAGCGATGGATGCAATGTCCATAGATTGGAACAGATGGTCCAGGATATACCTGTTCCCTCCAACCAACCTTCTTCTGAAAGTCGTCAACAAACTGAGATCCTTTCAAGGGACAGCAGCAATAGTGGCTCACAAGTGGCCCAACAGTGTTTGGTTCCCTCTGGTAACAGAACTACGTCTGAAGCTGATCCCGTTGCCGTACCCAGTTCTGACTCCACAAGTGCAGAAATTGACTGTCTCAGCTTCATCACAGAAAATCCAGAACCTTCATCTCATGATTTTCTCGCCTTAGCAGTCAAGAAAAGTATCAGAATTTCTAGGGACAGTATTAACTTCTTAGAAGAATACAAGTCAAAGTCAACAAGAAGACAATATGAGTCTTCCTGGAAGAAATGGATTGCATTTGTCAAGGTGAAGAAACCTAAAAAGATTTCTACGGATTTCTGTTTGTCCTTCTTCATCCATCTCCATGAACAAGGTTTAGCAGCCAATACCATTACTACATGTAAATCTGCCCTAGCCAGACCAGTGCTTTATGCCTTCCAGGTAGACTTTTCTGACGAAATCTTCAACAAGATTCCTAAAGCCTGCGCTAAACTTCGGCCCACAGCCCCTTCAAAGCCTACTTCATGGTCTTTGGATAAGGTTCTTCACTTAGCATCGACTCTGAACAATGAGGATTGCTCGCTAAAAGACTTGACTTAAATGGTGATATTCTTATTTGCACTAGCCTCGGGAGCCAGAGTTAGGGAAATAGAGGCCCTCTCGAGGGATGATGGCCAAATCCAGTTCACAGACTGCGGAGAACTGAACCTCTTTCCGGACCTGACATTTCTCGCCAAGAACGAGCTGCCCACTAAGAGGTGGGGTCCCTGGAGAATCTGCCCTCTGAAGGAAGAAGCATCCCTTTGCCCAGTGGAATGCCTAAAGGTCTATCTTCGTAGAACTTCAGACTTTAAGGGAGGTCAGCTTTTCAGGGGAGAGACCTCAGGTTCAACGTTATCCTTGAAACAGATAAGTGCGAAAATCACCTATTTCATACGCAGAGAGGATCCACACAGTACACCCGCAGGTCATGATCCGAGAAAAGTTGCCTCGTCTCTGAATTTCTTTCAGACGATGTCGTTTGAAACCCTTCGTGCTTATACTGGATGGGAGTCATCTAGAGTATTCTTCAAACACTATGCGAAGCAATTACAAGAAATAAAATTTCATGTGGTGGCGGCAGGCAGTGTAATAAAACCTGCCGCTTGATTACTGCGAACAGTGCACTATTCGGGACTTTTAGTGAAGGGTTTACATGATAGACTCTCAAGGTATATCATGTTAAGTGTTATGTCTATTAAAGACACTACAGACTGTTCTAAATACACAGGTGACATTAAGCATAATAGATTAACACAAGTGCCATGCATATTTATATGCAGTGTTCCTAGTAACTACAGAATTCATAGTGAAATATACATATTTCCATAGAGTGGCTAACGTTTTCCTTTTCAGGTGAAACTTTTTATATTCTGATATTACTATTTATGCTTTTATGCAGAACTGTTCAGCATGATATGTAATTGATTACAACCATAATTTCTAATTTTATTGTAATAAATAATAGAAGGAATCTTTACGTCTCTTTCGCCTCAAATATTCTAGATAAAGAATAAAGTCAGAGCATCTTGATTCTATTAATATTTAAGTAAAATATTGGGATCTAAGGTTACCACCCAAGCAAACAGGTATGAGTTGATTGTGCTAACTGTTTATCTTACTGAATTAAGGTTTCCTACACGTATACAAACCTGTCTGTCTCCTTAACATACAGACCCGGGAGGTTTCAGTAACCTATATAGATTAATACCTTCTAAGTACAAACTATGCTTTACGTATATAATGACACTAATATACAAACTGTCTGCTAGATTGTTCCTTGAACTCAAAATACTCGGGTTTTTTCTTGAGTCTACCCAGACTCTTCCCTGCAGGGGGCAGGAAGCACTGACATATTCTATGATCAGTTGAATGATGTATAATGGTAACATCAAGTGTCTCTAGGTCCAGAAGACCAAAAAGGAAAATTTATCTTGAGATATACGGCACTATTGAAAATCCAGATACATTAATGCTCTGGTAAACTTCCATCAGGACGACATGCCCTGAGCCCAAAAAAAACGGATTTTGAGCGAAGCGAAAAATCTATTTTTGAGTGAGGTAGCCATGTCGTCCTGATGGACCCACCCTCTTTTTGACAAAAAGGATAATGAATCCCTCCCTAATGTACTGTATCTGTAACACCTACAAAGCTACAAAGAATAGCTTGGTGGCGTTTCGCGGTGGCGATTTGGCGCACTATTTACAGAACGATAGGAGCATCGCCTCCTTAACGACTCTCCTATATTCTTGCCACTTTTCCCCCTCGAAGCGAAAACGCTATTAGGGGTGTAGATAGCTATGCGACGTGTCAAGAATACGTCCTCTGATATTACGTGATATCCCTTTTTAGAATTTTAAGGGATATTCGCTCCAGGAGTTAGAATTCTGGATACCTTTGGTAAATTCTCTGGGATATATCACTATAGTCAAATATATCTAGGAAGCTACTAATGAAGGAACTTCCATCAGGACGACATGGCTACATCACCCAAAAATAGATTTTTGAGCGAATATAATATATGTAAATTAAATATTTACAGGATTGATTCCTAGACTTTATGGAGATATTTATGTCTCTCCTTCTGGTTTTGTATACCTGTTTGTTAATATCATTGTATCTTTTTTTCTTCTTTAATTTTGTAATAATTTTTCTAGTTATTCCTTAAGTCAGATGTCCCCTGTTCCAGCCTGAAGTTTTCTTTATCCCTTCCCTTGTAATATTAATCTTTTCCTTTCCTAATGTTCAATTACCTTTAAATAAAAATATATCTTACCTAGAAAGTATACTGCTCCTCTTATTTAGGATTCCATGCATAGCACTGCGGAGAGACGTTGAACCTAAGAAAACATAATGGGGAAATTTGAGGTTCTAGCTGGGTCCCCTTGCCCAGTATAAAATCAAGTGCTCATTTCTTTCTTGATTGCTTACTTTTGCCCAGATCTCTGGGCATTCCACCATTTTTTCTTTTTTATGTGGTGAACATTGGAGTGTGGCCTGCATTCGGATACTAGGCAGTCTGTGTGCTACATCTGACCACAGCCCGCCAACCACTACATAATTTTGATGCCCAGACCTGGGATACATCGACTAAGGGTCAAAAAGCTAAGAGGAGCCTTAGTCGGGATGTGGAAGGCCTCGTCTCGATTGTCAGTGACCTGGCAACGCAGGTGAAGTCACTGACACTTCAGGAGGCAGCATTAAAGAGTGTTGAACCATCACCAACATGCCACGTTGCCACTGAGGTCACAACCAATGACCACCAATGCTCCTTCAGCGTCCATGGCTTGGCCGAACATCAATGGTCTGGCCATTCCTGTAACTAGAGCAGGGCCAGTAACTGGAGGTCTCTAGCCCTCTCCAGGGTTCTTACCATTACTCCTACCTTTACCTGGCTTCTGGGAGTCTCCTGCTTGGAGTGGACCTCTTGCCTTCTCGCCTGTTCCAGCAACTAACCCTTTCAGTCTGAAAGAGACTTCAACCAGTAGACTAGAGGAGCAGTTCTTGGGTGACCAAGTGATGTCCAGCAGACCAAAAAAGGCTCCAGTAGCTATGGCTGAGTTAGTTCATGCCAAGAGAGGGGCCATCCCAAAGTGCAGACGCCAGGCCAAGAACACCACCAGATCAGCCATACCTGATATATTGACCTTGTCCCAGGAGTCAACCAGCAAAGATTCTGGTAGTGTGACTTCTGGGGATAGCTCCAGCTCCTGTTCCAGTGTCAGTTCAGCTGACACTGTCTCCACTGAACATGTCTGTCCCCTCCAGTCAGATCGCTGTCTGTCTGACCTGCTCAAGACCCTCGCCTCCAGGAAGAGCCCTGAGCCTGGGACCTTCCAGCTAGAAACTGCCTAGAGTTTTGCCTGATTCTTGAGGGATTTTGAGGCCTACTGTGCCAGTTGGTATACCGCACGAAGCTCTGGCTGGTGGACTGCTGAGCTAGGAAGGTTCCTGAAAGAGGAAATCAATGAGGCTTTCTCAATAATAGGGGGTCCCGAGATCTCATACCGCCACATGAAGGAACGTCTCCTCGACTGGAGACGAAAGACCAAGGAGAGGCGTGATGCGGGTAGGGAGGCCCGTTTTAACAGTGCCACCTGTGGAGAGGGCAAACTGCTGAAGATTTATGCAGTATGGTTGGCCTCTTTATACAGGTCTGCATATCATCGGTGTAGCTTGGACCAGAAAGAGCTGAGGCGAAAGCTCCTCAGAACGGTTTCAAGCAAAGCTGTGAGTTGACTAGAGCAGTCTCTGGCCACTATCAATGTCTGTGCTGGGAGTTAGGACACTTGGCAGGATATCCTACACCTGTTAAGTTTACTTGACGAGGCATCCCGTCAGTGAAGCCAGAAGGCAGAGGACTTGGCCATTAGTAATGTGGGACAGTCATGGCATGGCTCGAATGCCGACAGGGTTGACATGGCTGTCCCTAACCATTCACCTGCACCTAACCTAGTGTATCCACACACTCCTCCTCAACCTGTCTCCAAACCTGCACCTGAGGAAGTGTGCTCGCCACCACCTCACACTCTAGATAATTCTCCTCAGTTCCTGGTGGATGTGTCGCAGATGCCTCGACCTGTTCCTACGCTGTGGTTCGGCCAACCATCATGTCGCACAGTGTGGGCAACAGGCTCCGCTGATGCACAGAGCACCTGTCCAGAAGACAGCCACTGCCTGGAGTCCTGGAAGGGAGACCACCTCCATGCAGACTTCAAGGTGGATGGCAGTACCAGTGAACGCTACTCCGACCCCGTCGTCATACTTTGAATCAACCAATAGCAGGGAGAGCCGAAGTGGAAGCTAGTCCAGTGCGTCTTCTTGGACTGTTGAGAAGTAGATGAAGAGCAAGAAATCAAAGCCCAGGAAGTCATCAAGAACAGAGGAGTATCATAGGGCGTTAAACACCAGACCTTTGATGTAGAAGATGGGGCTACATCAAAGGAGGGTGTGAGTACTAGGAAACATGCTCCTAGTATTCCGGTGGCAGCCTCGGAAATCTTGATTTCCAAGGTTACCCCTCAACCTGAGAAGGTTTTTGCACATCCAATGACTCTTTCAGGATTGGGCCAGTGATAACCTGCCCTCGACACTGTCCAGAGCTTCTCGAACTGACTCCTCCAGAGAGGAAGTGGGAACTGAGTCTGGATTCAAAACCCTTCGTAAGGTTAACCTGGCGCAGTTAGCTCCTGTACCACTCATGGATGTCCCAGTAACCAAGTCTGAGTTTTCATCAGGAGTGTTGGATGCTGTCATTGACTCTGGAGCTGAGGTCAACCTCTTGTCATTGAGTGTAGTGCAGGATTACCATCTGCAGATGATACTCAACACCATTGGTCTGAAGGGTTTAGGACAAACAGGACCTAAGACCTTGGGTACTGTATTGTTGACCCCTATACTGCATGGAATGACATTCATCCTAAGTGTGTTCATTGTAGTGCCCTCAGGGACTATGGCTGAGCACGTAGTGCTTGGTTACCAGTTCTAGAGAGCAAATGGGGTTATAGTTGACGGAGCCCGGAATCGGCTGAGCGTTGGCAATACTCCCCAAGAGTCTCTTTGGGAGTATTATGTCCCGATACGTGGAGCCTGTTGTCAGGAAGTGCTTTATGCACTTAAAAGTCCAAGCAGCTGATTCAATAAGGATTGGCATTATTGAGCCCGTACTTGTTCCTGTTACTGTAGACTTTCCCAAGATGGAAGTTGTTTGGCAGTGAAGCTCACTTGCATCTAGCATCCGGTCCAGCACATAACGAAGCAGCTGCTTCACCACAAAGAAAAAGGAAGATGAGAATGGTCAGACCTTCTGTGACCCGGTCTAAAGCGTTGTTGGGTTCTCTTGCTGCAGCATCTTAGCAGCACAGAAAATTAGGTCATTGTGTTTGCTAGTTGTATCTTTGAGGGAGAGATAGAGAAATATTTGAACCTCAGGTCTTGGATTGCTGGGTTTTGGCAATTCCAAGGACATGTCAGGAATGTCGTTGTAGTGTGTGTGAGAGAAGAAAGAGAACAGATGACAGGAAGGCAGAGTTCGGTCTGAAGGACTTCTACTACCGATCAAATTTATGCACCGTGTCACGGCCACATTGCCCAATGTCTTGATGGGTACCCCGATACTGGCTGTAGCTGGAAAAGGCGTTTGCCAATCCTGTCAACCTCTGCTTCCTCTATCACCCTTCCTGGCACAACCAGGTTGAAGGGAAAAAGTATGAAACACAGTCCCAATCCCTTCTCGAGGCGGAGGACCCTGGAGATGCAGATGGCAGTTTGGACTTCACCGGCAGTTTATTTGGCGCTGGTTTACTGGGCTGAGAGGAGGAAGCTTGGGAGAGTTGATCTAGAAGGGACACCGCTATTGAAACTCACTGCTCGGCAGAGTTGCAATCCTTCTTTCTCCCCTGTCAACAGTGTTCTCGATATCATCAGCCCAAGAGGGAGTGTAGATGTTTGTGATCGAAACATCTCTACCTGGCTCGAAAAGTGCGCCACTACTGCATCTCTCCTCTTTAATCCCCATTTAGCCCACTAGGGTGCCACATGCACAACCACTTTCAATCCCGGAAGAACGAGGTTGGCATGTCACAAGACAAAATATATCTATAGAGTTAAATGGGTATTGTGTAAATCAGTTCAGCCTAAATTATGTCACAAGCCAACAGGCCTGAAGAAAGAGTTGCATCATTAATGTGACTGTAAACTGTTGTCATTCTTTTACTTTCCAGGTCAAAGCATGAGGGAGGTTGGACAAAAGCTGGGGGCTTTGAGGTGAGGCAACCTAGATCTAGGCGACCTAGATCGCAGCTATCACTTAGCAAAAGGATACCACCTATTGCCTAGCGGTAGCACCTGACCCCCATAGAGACAGGTGCCATAAAAACTCCCCCTTGGAAGTAGAGTGAGGGGAGTCGGGCGCGGGAGACGGACTCGTGCCCCCTTCGTCTCTGGGCAACCATTACACTCCACTAGGTTGTGATCGCAGTAGACTTCTAACGTGAGGCAAGTATTATTTTTGGGCTCAAGCCATGACATCCTGATGGAAAGTTCCTTTAGTAGCTTCCTGAGGGTATATAAGTCTACAGTGGATATTCCCAGAGAATTAAACTAAAGGTTATCACAGAATTCTGACTTCTGGCGCGAGTACCCTAAAGGTTTCCCTTTAGGATATCGTAAATCAACAGGGGACGTATACTTTGACATGCCACATTGCTATTTGCACCCCACATAGCGTTTACGCTTCGAGGGGGAAAGGTGGCGAGATAACCGAGGAGCCGTTCCAAAGTTATCCTCCTACGTTACTGTTACGGTACCGAGCGACGTAAACAAATGGCAGCCATAGCTGTCCGCCACACTGTGTGACGTCACGTTCGTCCCCATTCCTTGCTTTGTAGCGCTCTACAACGTTTGGTTTTTTCCCAGTGATCTTTATTTAGCATTTCTTATTGCCACGTCGCAACCTTCAGCCTCGCCTTCTTCTGGAAAGTTGAATACCATGTTCTTGTCTTGCATAAGTAAGCTCTGGCCGTAAAGTAACGAATATTTTTCCTAAAACCTTGTGTTTTGTGGCGGAGCTGTTCCTTGACCAGTGGCGTCATGTTACGACGCGGCTGGTCGCACCGCATGCTTTATTTAGTTAGCCAGAACAGCGTTCCCGGTCACATAACTAATCAAATATCATTAGTTATTTAGTCTTCATTGCTAGGAATTAGTTATATTATGCCGATAGTTTTCTCGGCGCACTCAGTTAGCCGACCCCCATGCTAGCCTGCTAGCCTACCCTAGGTTTGATGCCTAGTGTTAATGTTTACATTCTGCATGATATAATAAGTGTTCCTAGTGTTTTAAAATTATGATATGAAGATATAGGTATTTATACATACAAGATTCAGTGTTGCACATGAGTTTTCGCCTTCTAGGGACCATTCAAGGGATTGTGCATGGTCTACCCATTGTCACTCCCCTAACCTAATGTTGGGGCCCTTGTATGCTTCCTTATCTCCCCTGTTACCTTACTAGGTAACCTCCTCCCTCTGGGTAGCCTCGCTATCCTAGCTCTCTTACCTCGAACTGCATTCGGGTAGGTTAGGCTAGGGTCGTTCTTTCCTTCTCATCGCCATTGTTCATGGCTTAGGTTGGGACAGAACCCCAGAGTAACTGTCGTTCATCCCAGTCCACCTTAGGAGAACATTTTTCTCCTTACGGTATAGACTGAGGTTGAAGGTGGAAGGGCTCTGCCCTTCCCCCTAGACTGCACTTGGTTGGGACACGTCCCTTCCTCCCTGCAGCCTAGCGATTTGTCCTGCTCTTGCCCTCCCTAGCCTAGGAGAATAGTTCGCCTGGCCTAGGTTAGGCTTAGGGGGACTCTGTTTTATTATAGTTCAGGATAGTACTCTGGTGCTGTACCTGATCTGAGCTAACCTTTCCTAGGTTGGAGAGCGTTCTCTTCTCCCTGGGTAGGCTAGCACCCAAACAGATCCCCCTCTCCCTTGGGTGCGTAAGGTGTATCCCCACCCCTTCAGCTCCCCCTCCCAGGACCCTCACCGCCACCCCACTCTGTCCCTTTGTGTTGGTTCGCCATCACACTCCTGTCGGCTGTCCTACAACTCCTCGCTTGCGGCGAGTTGTGGGGTAGGCTATGCTCTTCTGCTGGGTGGCCGCTCTGCTACACTTCCCTACCTAGTTAAACTATGGTGTAGTGCCGGCGGTCGGGTTGCCGGCGGAAGACCTCCCTCTTTGAGTGTTCTCTGATCCTCCCTTGGGTTACCACAGGCATTATAGCCGGCTGCCGGGTCCCTGCCACCGGATGATAGGTGTATCCCCACCTATCATAAGAACCCTCTTTCAGGAGGAAGGTTAGTTTGGGTACTGGGTGTTACCCTTCCTTACCTTCCCTCCTTACCTTTCCCTCTCTCTATTCGGTGCCGGTCCACTGCCGCCTCCGCCTGCCGGCGCTAGCCGACGACATCTCTGGTAACCTTCCTGCCTCATCGAATGTTGTCAACTTAGGTCTACCAAAGCCGACTGCCTGCCAACCATCATGTCGCACAGTGTGGGCAACAGGCTCCGCTGATGCACAGAGCACCTGTCCAGAAGACAGCCACTGCCTGGAGTCCTGGAAGGGAGACCACCTCCATGCAGACTTCAAGGTGGATGGCAGTACCAGTGAACGCTACTCCGACCCCGTCGTCATACTTTGAATCAACCAATAGCAGGGAGAGCCGAAGTGGAAGCTAGTCCAGTGCGTCTTCTTGGACTGTTGAGAAGTAGATGAAGAGCAAGAAATCAAAGCCCAGGAAGTCATCAAGAACAGAGGAGTATCATAGGGCGTTAAACACCAGACCTTTGATGTAGAAGATGGGGCTACATCAAAGGAGGGTGTGAGTACTAGGAAACATGCTCCTAGTATTCCGGTGGCAGCCTCGGAAATCTTGATTTCCAAGGTTACCCCTCAACCTGAGAAGGTTTTTGCACATCCAATGACTCTTTCAGGATTGGGCCAGTGATAACCTGCCCTCGACACTGTCCAGAGCTTCTCGAACTGACTCCTCCAGAGAGGAAGTGGGAACTGAGTCTGGATTCAAAACCCTTCGTAAGGTTAACCTGGCGCAGTTAGCTCCTGTACCACTCATGGATGTCCCAGTAACCAAGTCTGAGTTTTCATCAGGAGTGTTGGATGCTGTCATTGACTCTGGAGCTGAGGTCAACCTCTTGTCATTGAGTGTAGTGCAGGATTACCATCTGCAGATGATACTCAACACCATTGGTCTGAAGGGTTTAGGACAAACAGGACCTAAGACCTTGGGTACTGTATTGTTGACCCCTATACTGCATGGAATGACATTCATCCTAAGTGTGTTCATTGTAGTGCCCTCAGGGACTATGGCTGAGCACGTAGTGCTTGGTTACCAGTTCTAGAGAGCAAATGGGGTTATAGTTGACGGAGCCCGGAATCGGCTGAGCATTGGCAATACTCCCCAAGAGTCTCTTTGGGAGTATTATGTCCCGATACGTGGAGCCTGTTGTCAGGAAGTGCTTTATGCACTTAAAAGTCCAAGCAGCTGATTCAATAAGGATTGGCATTATTGAGCCCGTACTTGTTCCTGTTACTGTAGACTTTCCCAAGATGGAAGTTGTTTGGCAGTGAAGCTCACTTGCATCTAGCATCCGGTCCAGCACATAACGAAGCAGCTGCTTCACCACAAAGGAAAAGGAAGATGAGAATGGTCAGACCTTCTGTGACCCGGTCTAAAGCGTTGTTGGGTTCTCTTGCTGCAGCATCTTAGCAGCACAGAAAATTAGGTCATTGTGTTTGCTAGTTGTATCTTTGAGGGAGAGATAGAGAAATATTTGAACCTCAGGTCTTGGATTGCTGGGTTTTGGCAATCCCAAGGACATGTCAGGAATGTCGTTGTAGTGTGTGTGAGAGAAGAAAGAGAACAGATGACAGGAAGGCAGAGTTCGGTCTGAAGGACTTCTACTACCGATCAAATTTATGCACCGTGTCACGGCCACATTGCCCAATGTCTTGATGGGTACCCCGATACTGGCTGTAGCTGGAAAAGGCGTTTGCCAATCCTGTCAACCTCTGCTTCCTCTATCACCCTTCCTGGCACAACCAGGTTGAAGGGAAAAAGTATGAAACACAGTCCCAATCCCTTCTCGAGGCGGAGGACCCTGGAGATGCAGATGGCAGTTTGGACTTCACCGGCAGTTTATTTGGCGCTGGTTTACTGGGCTGAGAGGAGGAAGCTTGGGAGAGTTGATCTAGAAGGGACACCGCTATTGAAACTCACTGCTCGGCAGAGTTGCAATCCTTCTTTCTCCCCTGTCAACAGTGTTCTCGATATCATCAGCCCAAGAGGGAGTGTAGATGTTTGTGATCGAAACATCTCTACCTGGCTCGAAAAGTGCGCCACTACTGCATCTCTCCTCTTTAATCCCCATTTAGCCCACTAGGGTGCCACATGCACAACCACTTTCAATCCCGGAAGAACGAGGTTGGCATGTCACAAGACAAAATATATCTATAGAGTTAAATGGGTATTGTGTAAATCAGTTCAGCCTAAATTATGTCACAAGCCAACAGGCCTGAAGAAAGAGTTGCATCATTAATGTGACTGTAAACTGTTGTCATTCTTTTACTTTCCAGGTCAAAGCATGAGGGAGGTTGGACAAAAGCTGGGGGCTTTGAGGTGAGGCAACCTAGATCTGGGCGACCTAGATCGCAGCTATCACTTAGCAAAAGGATACCACCTATTGCCTAGCGGTAGCACCTGACCCCCATAGAGACAGGTGCCATAAAAACTCCCCCTTGGAAGTAGAGTGAGGGGAGTCGGGCGCGGGAGACGGACTCGTGCCCCCTTCGTCTCTGGGCAACCATTACACTCCACTAGGTTGTGATCGCAGTAGACTTCTAACGTGAGGCAAGTATTATTTTTGGGCTCAAGCCATGACATCCTGATGGAAAGTTCCTTTAGTAGCTTCCTGAGGGTATATAAGTCTACAGTGGATATTCCCAGAGAATTAAACTAAAGGTTATCACAGAATTCTGACTTCTGGCGCGAGTACCCTAAAGGTTTCCCTTTAGGATATCGTAAATCAACAGGGGACGTATACTTTGACATGCCACATTGCTATTTGCACCCCACATAGCGTTTACGCTTCGAGGGGGAAAGGTGGCGAGATAACCGAGGAGCCGTTCCAAAGTTATCCTCCTACGTTACTGTTACGGTACCGAGCGACGTAAACAAATGGCAGCCATAGCTGTCCGCCACACTGTGTGACGTCACGTTCGTCCCCATTCCTTGCTTTGTAGCGCTCTACAACGTTTGGTTTTTTCCCAGTGATCTTTATTTAGCATTTCTTATTGCCACGTCGCAACCTTCAGCCTCGCCTTCTTCTGGAAAGTTGAATACCATGTTCTTGTCTTGCATAAGTAAGCTCTGGCCGTAAAGTAACGAATATTTTTCCTAAAACCTTGTGTTTTGTGGCGGAGCTGTTCCTTGACCAGTGGCGTCATGTTACGACGCGGCTGGTCGCACCGCATGCTTTATTTAGTTAGCCAGAACAGCGTTCCCGGTCACATAACTAATCAAATATCATTAGTTATTTAGTCTTCATTGCTAGGAATTAGTTATATTATGCCGATAGTTTTCTCGGCGCACTCAGTTAGCCGACCCCCATGCTAGCCTGCTAGCCTACCCTAGGTTTGATGCCTAGTGTTAATGTTTACATTCTGCATGATATAATAAGTGTTCCTAGTGTTTTAAAATTATGATATGAAGATATAGGTATTTATACATACAAGATTCAGTGTTGCACATGAGTTTTCGCCTTCTAGGGACCATTCAAGGGATTGTGCATGGTCTACCCATTGTCACTCCCCTAACCTAATGTTGGGGCCCTTGTATGCTTCCTTATCTCCCCTGTTACCTTACTAGGTAACCTCCTCCCTCTGGGTAGCCTCGCTATCCTAGCTCTCTTACCTCGAACTGCATTCGGGTAGGTTAGGCTAGGGTCGTTCTTTCCTTCTCATCGCCATTGTTCATGGCTTAGGTTGGGACAGAACCCCAGAGTAACTGTCGTTCATCCCAGTCCACCTTAGGAGAACATTTTTCTCCTTACGGTATAGACTGAGGTTGAAGGTGGAAGGGCTCTGCCCTTCCCCCTAGACTGCACTTGGTTGGGACACGTCCCTTCCTCCCTGCAGCCTAGCGATTTGTCCTGCTCTTGCCCTCCCTAGCCTAGGAGAATAGTTCGCCTGGCCTAGGTTAGGCTTAGGGGGACTCTGTTTTATTATAGTTCAGGATAGTACTCTGGTGCTGTACCTGATCTGAGCTAACCTTTCCTAGGTTGGAGAGCGTTCTCTTCTCCCTGGGTAGGCTAGCACCCAAACAGATCCCCCTCTCCCTTGGGTGCGTAAGGTGTATCCCCACCCCTTCAGCTCCCCCTCCCAGGACCCTCACCGCCACCCCACTCTGTCCCTTTGTGTTGGTTTGCCATCACACTCCTGTCGGCTGTCCTACAACTCCTCGCTTGCGGCGAGTTGTGGGGTAGGCTATGCTCTTCTGCTGGGTGGCCGCTCTGCTACACTTCCCTACCTAGTTAAACTATGGGGTAGTGCCGGCGGTCGGGTTGCCGGCGGAAGACCTCCCTCTTTGAGTGTTCTCTGATCCTCCCTTGGGTTACCACAGGCATTATAGCCGGCTGCCGGGTCCCTGCCACCGGATGATAGGTGTATCCCCACCTATCATAAGAACCCTCTTTCAGGAGGAAGGTTAGTTTGGGTACTGGGTGTTACCCTTCCTTACCTTCCCTCCTTACCTTTCCCTCTCTCTATTCGGTGCCGGTCCACTGCCGCCTCCGCCTGCCGGCGCTAGCCGACGACATCTCTGGTATCCTTCCTGCCTCATCGAATGTTGTCAACTTAGGTCTACCAAAGCCGACTGCCTGCCGGCTGCCGGAGGCCACCGTCCTGCCGGCGATCCACCGTCCTGCCGGAGATCCGCCGCCGTGCCGGCGATCGCCAATTCCAAGTATTCCTGTCTTCCAGTCACTTAGCTTGTGGCCTTTGATGGGTTCACAATGCCGGACGGTCCTCCGGCGTGCCGCCAATCTGTCGATGCTCCAACCTCGGCTTACAGTGGACAATCACCCCTCCCCGGCTGCCGGCCTCGTGCCGGCAGTCACTATAGTGCAGCCGGGTGGACTAACCAGTCTTTCTCTGATATTTCATACCTTAGAACGGTGACTATTGTACTCGGTTGTACAGTAAAACATCTCCAGCATATTCTGTGCTTCCTAGCGCAGTCTCTTGCCGGGACCAATCCTTAAAAAAAAGGGGGGGTTTATTCTATTTTCCCATCCTTCTTTTCCTATATGAACTGAATGGTTTCAGGTCTACACCTCCCTGTAATTAATTTCCTAAAGGAAGCCTAAGCTTGGCTCATCCTACAGGATGCTCTCCTCTCCTCTAGAACCCTATAGGTTCTATGGAATTAATTATAGGGAATGGTCGCGGCAATTGGCTGGGCGGGATGCACAAGTATGTGTCTTCCTACTTCCTTTCTAGCTCAACTATCCTGAGCCTAGATTAATGAATCTTATATCTGCTAAATTATTACTTAAATTGAGATTACTATAAGTCATATTACAATGACTTCTATGTACTCATTGTCTCTTTCATTTACAGGAGGAGTACGTGAAGTGTGAGAGCTCCTTCTGTGGAGTTCGTCGCCCTGACTTCTACAGGCATCGGGCGTGCCAGACCCACGCCCCCTGTGCAGCGAAGAAAGGGAATCTCAAATATTGGGATCCACAGACCTGTTCAATCTGCAAAGGCCTTCTTGATGAGGCATTCGACAACCCTCTGTCGACGGAGGCCAGGGACAATGCTCGAGAGAAACTGCGCAAGTGGGTGCGCGGTTTCCAGAAGAACGCCACCGGGCCTTATCTCCCTAATGAGAAGATGAGGGCTCTGCTTTTCCCAAAAGCGTCAGCTGATTCTGTGATCCCCTAGGATGAGATCCCCTGCGTTCAACTTACGGTTGAACCTGACGTTTCGCCTGCACTCTGACAGTGTCACATAGAGGAGGTTGAGAAGATGTCGGAGGTATCCAACGACACCGAAAGGACCCTCATGGGTGAGGATCTGGAGGAAGATGAGGATCAGGAGGAGTTCCCTGATTCAGAGAGCGAAGTCGCCCGAACATCTTCGCTGGCTTCTGTCGTGGTCGAGGAACCAGTCCCCTCTACCTCTGTCGCCTCGCTTCCCGTGCTACCAGCCACTCAAGACACCATCCAGGTGCTGGTGGCACTGATGGACGAAAGGCTCCGTAAGAATCAAGAGGAGCTCAAACGTCATTTTATGGGCTGGAAGCAACCGAAAAAGATCTCGGTTAAGGATCTTCCTCCCTGCTTGGAGTCTAACCCCTGGAGGTACGCTGAGCATATGCCAGTTACAACTGGCAAAATCTTTATTAATGACAAGCTGGGCACCATCGCCTTAGAAGAAGTGGAATTCTTCCCCAGCTTCGAGGCTTATCCGGACTGTTACGTCCGACTCAGGACCGAGCCAGCCTCGAAGGAGGAGACCAAACCCAAAGAAGTGATCGTGTTCGAGCACTCAAAAGCCAAAGCTATGCTGGCCGATTGCCTCAAGAGCCGAGGCTTCACCAACTCGAAGATGCCGGCATTGAGCATGAAGCACCCGTCCTTTCTTGCTCCCTCTACCACGACCTTTCCCTTTGTGGAGATTGATTGATTTAGAGTTTTCAGGCATCCTGACATCTAAGGTCATTGACGCCGGCCTTTGTGGAGAAGGCCTTCCATGCGGTCATGAAGGCGGTGGAGGAAGGAAAGCCCTGGCCTACCCTGGAGGAGTGTAGGCCTCTCTCCCTCGCCATTCCCTCCGACGATAGATTCTGGAAAGACATCCAGTTTACTTTCACAGTTGGGAAACTGAAACCTGACGTCACTGGTCGTCAGTTCAATGAAGTTCTTCCCAAACTGAATGACCACCTTATCCCTTCAAGTTCAACTTGAAATTATGGCCGGGGACGTTAGGGTCCCATATTTCTATAAGGTTCTCGCTAAGACCCACCTAGTGACCGTGATGAAGGACTTATATAGCTTCATCAAGGCCCGGAGAGCCTGTAGAGAGTTTGTGTTCGACAAAGCGGCAGTAAAACACGAACCCCAGAAACTAATCTCCTCCAGCATCTGGGGCAAGCATCTCTTTCCAACAGCCTTGGTGAAGGAGATTGTGGACAAAGCCGCCACCGAGAACCGGAACCTTCTCAGTAAGTGGGGCATGTCCCGCAAAAGAAAGTCCTCTCAGGATGAAGGCCCACAGCCTAAGAGGAAATCCTCTAAGCCCAGACCCCAGCAGCATCAATCAAAACACCAGTTTCCGGCTCCCGCTACTCCCCCAAATAGTGGCACAGCCACAACAGACCTTTCAGTTGGTCCCCAGCCGGTGGTGTCGCAATCACTGGTCTTCACCCCTGCCTACGAGCGACAATCCACTACCTTTCGTCTCAGAGGTAGAGGCTCTGGCAGAGACACCTCTCGCCATCCCTCCAGGGGCAGGGGAGGAAGGGGAGCTAGCGGCCAAGGGAGCAAGCCCTCGGGAAACCAGAAGCAATGAAGTGCTTCCGGTGGGAGGAAGCCTCTGCCACTTTCAGGATCGTTGGACCTTCGATCCTTGGGCACACAGCATCATCACGAAGAGACTAGGTTGGCGCTGGACACAACCACCTCCAGCCTTCCACCAATTCTTCCACCCATCAACCCCCATCTTAGAAGAATATGTCCTAGAACTCTTGAACAAGAAGGTGATCAAGAGGGTAAAGTCCACCAGGTTCCAGGGAAGACTGTTTTGTGTTCTCAAGAAAGACTCAGACAAGCTCAGAGTCATTCTCAACTTGTCCCCCCTCAACAAGTTCATTGAAAACAACAAATTCAAGATGCTGACTCTTCAACATATAAGAGCCCTACTGCCTCACAAGGCCTACACGGTCTCAATAGACCTGGCGAACGCCTATTGGCACATCCCAATGAATCACCGCGCTTCCTCCTACATAGGATTCAGGCTCCAAAGAAAAAGCTACGCCTTAAAGGGCCATGCCCTTCAGACTCAACGTGGCTCCAAGAATCTTCACGAAGATAGCAGACACAATCGTCCACCAGCTACGCCTCCAGGGCGTCCAGGTGATGGCTTACCTAGACGATTGGCTGGTCTGGTCGACATCGCCAGAAGAATATTTGCGAGCCTGCAGAAAGGTGACCCAATTTCTGGAACATCTGGGTTTCAAAATAAACACCAAGAAGTCTGGCCTCTCTCCAGCTCAGAAGTTCCAATGGTTGGGAATCCATTGGAATCTTCAGTCACACCGCCTTTCCATCCCGCTGAAGAAAAGGAAGGAAATGGCCGGGTCTGTCAGAAGACTTTTCAAATCCAAACGGATCTCAAGACAACAGCAGGAGCAAGTACTTGGCTCCCTACAGTTCGCCTCAGTGACAAACCCAGTGCTACGAGCACAGCTAAAGGATGCCTCAGGAGTCTGGAGACGAAACGCATCCATCGCTCGAAGAGAACTCAAAAGACCCCTACCAAACAGGCTTCGCTCACTTCTGAGACCTTGGTCAGAAGCCAGGACCTTGAAAAGATCCATCCCTCTTCAACCTCCGCCTCCGTCGATCAACATCCACAAGGACGCCTCCCTGGAGGGTTGGGGGGGTCACTCCCATCAACGACAAGTTCAAGGAGCATGGTCTCCCCTATTCAAGACGTTTCACATCAACATCTTGGAGGCCATGGCAGTTCTTCTCACCCTGAAGAAATTATCTCCGCGTCCTTCGATACACATTCGTCTAACTCTGGACACCTCCCTAGTAGTCAGATGTCTCAACCATCAGGGCTCGAGATCGCCCCACCTAAACCAAGTGCTCTTACCCATCTTTCGCCTGGCGGATAGGAAGAAATGGCACTTGTCTGCAGTTCACCTATAAGGATTCCGCAACGTGACGGCGGATGCTCTATCGAGGACAAGCCCCAAAGAGTCGGAATGGTCCCTAGACACAAGATCATTCTCCTTCATCTCTAGTCAAGTCCCAGAACTACAGATTGATCTCTTCGCGACGAGCGATAACATGCAACTTCCTCGATATGTGGCCCCTTACGAGGACCCCAAAGCGGAAGCAGTGGACGCCATGTCCCTGGACTGGAACAGATGGTCCAAGATTTATCTGTTCCCTCCACCCAACCTTCTGCTGAAAGTCCTCTCCAAACTGAGAACCTTCAAAGGGACAGCAGCCCTAGTGGCTCCCAAGTGGCCCTGGAACAACTGGTTTTCCCTAGTCCTGGAGCTACAGCCCAAGCTGATCCCCCTGCTGGGCCCAGTTCTCTCCCAACAGGTGCAGAAGTCGACTGTCTTCGATTCATCAAATAAAGTCCACGACCTTCATCTCATGATTTTCTCTCCCTAGCCGTGAAGAAAAGGTTCGGAATCTCAAAGAAATGTTTAGACTTCCTAGAGGAATACAAAAAGTCTACCAGAAGGCAATATGAATCATCCTGGAAGAAGTGGGTGTCCTTCGTCAAGGCGAAAAATCCTACGGAAATATCCATAGATTTTTGCATGTCCTTTATTCACCTTCATGGACAAGGCTTGGCAGCCAACACGATTTCCACTTGCAAATCAGCCTTGACTAGACCCTTACTGTACGCCTTCCAGATAGATTTGTCCAACGAAATCTTCAACAAACTCCCGAAGGCAAGTGCTAGACTCCGTCCTGCACCTCCACCGAGACCCATCACCTGGTCCCTGGATAAGGTGCCTCATTTTGCTTCTAGCCTGGACAACGAATCTTGCCCTCTGAAAGACTTGACTCAAAAAGTAATTTTCCTTTTTGCTCTCACCTCGGGAGCCCGAGTCAGTGAAATAGTGGCATTATCAAGAGAAGAGGGCCAGATACAGTTCGCCGACACAGGGGAACTTACCCTCTTCCCTGACCCCACGTTTCTTGCCAAAAACGAACTCCCTACCAAGAGATGGGGACCTTGGAGAATCTGCCCCCTGAAGGAAGATGTCTCTCTATGCTCAGTGGAGAGTCTTAAGGTCTATCTTCGAAGAACTTCAGACTTTGGCGGAGGACAACTCTTTAAAGGAGAAACATCGGGTAGTGACCTGTCACTTAAACAACTAAGGGCAAAAATCACCTACTTTATTCGCAGAGCGGATCCTGACAGTACACCCGCAGGTCATGATCCTAGGAAAGTCACCTCTTCCCTGAATTTTTTCCAAGGAATGGATTTAGAAAGCCTCCAATCCTTCACAGGCTGGAAATCCTCGAGTGTTCTTCAAACACTATGCGAAGCAGATCCACGAAATCGAGAGATTCGTGGTGGCAGCAGGCAGTGTAATGAAACCTGCTGTTTAGAGCTGCGTAGAACAGTGAGTTATTTCGGGACTCTAACTCAACGGGTGCCTATGTTGACCCTAGCGCGATACATAGTGATTTCAAGGGACACTTACTGTCAGTAATAGACTGTTCTTCATCAAGGTGAAGTGACATAGATACTTACACGTGTGCCACATGTTCCTGGACATGAAGTGTATAGTGATTTTAAAGACTTTAGTTCCCCCGGGAACTTATGTGTAAAAAGGCAAAATTTTCCCTTTCAGATTCTACATCACCATTTGTATTGAAAATTTATGTCTATTACTCGATATTATTATTGTAAATAATTATCTATAATTCCATGCAATTTTCTCAAATAAAATAATTATTTCATTTACCATAAGCATCTCATTTCGCCTCTTTTTTACATGAAAATATATTCATGTTACTGTTTTATTTGCCCTATTTTCATAGTTATATTATGCATAATATACCTACTGTCTAATATACACTCATCTAACAGTATAATATTGTTCCTACACAAATATTTACCTTCTGATATGTCTTCAAGACCGGCACGATCTTCTCATCCAGGTGAGTTAATCTTCATCAGATTACTTCGAGATGTTCCTCTTGTCCAAACAGGACTTCCCTGCCAGGGGGCAGGAAGCCAAATCATTGTTATGCCACTGGTAGTGACATTTAACGGATATGCCACGGTCTCTACAGTCGCCAGACCAAAGGAATGTCGTTTGAAGTAGAAGGCACTTGAAATGGGGAAAAACCACGATACACCAATTCTCTGGTACACTTCCATCAGGACGTCATGGCTTGAGCCCAAAAAACCGATTTTGAGCGAAGCGAAAAATCTATTTTTCGGTGAGATAGCCATGGTGTCCTGATGGACCCACCCTAATGTTCCAGTTCAGCTTGCCGGGCCCCTCCCTGCTATACTGTATCGTGGAGGCTGGTAGAGCGCTAGATCTCGGAATGAGGACGGACATGACGTCACACAGTATGGCGGACAGCTATGGCTGCCGTTTATTTACGTCGCTCGGTACCGTAACAGTAACGTAGGAGGATAACTTTGGAACGGCTCCTCAGTTATCTTGGCACCTTTCCCCCTCGAAGCGTAAACACTATGTGGGGTGCAGATAGCCATGTGGTGTGTCAAAGCATATTTTCCCTGTTGATTTACAATATCCTAAAGGGAAACCTTTAGGGTACTCGCGCCAAAAGTTAGAATTCTGTGATGACCTTTGGTTTAATTCTCTGGGAATATCCACTGTAGACATATATACCCTCAGGAAGCTACTAAAGGAACCTTCCATCAGGACGTCGTGGCTATCTCACCCAAAAATAGATTTTTCGCTTCGCTCAAAATCCGTTGTGTGCCCCTCACTCTTGCTTGACTTGGATAGAAATTAAGACTGAGATGTTTAGTTAATAAGTCTGAATTGAGACTTGAGGTAAATTACTATTCTACTGATGGAAGCAGATTAACAGTAACTTGCTCTGCATCCGTTCTCCCCATGTGTGTCTATTATTTACAACTTAATTACCATTATAATTGTTTCAGTAATTTGAAAGTCAGCGAGAAACTTGTATTTCTTCTGTTATGTAATCCCAAGATTATAAGTTCTATTTCACTCGCTTTGAAGAAGATTTATGCTCATTTTTGTTGTGAAAATTAACTTAGACAATAAATCCTCTTACGGTGTAAAAATCGTCTAATTCACCACTTTTCATCATATTATTTAATTGCCCATGAAATGTGACAGGCATATGTTTCTTCTCTGCCAAATATGCTACTGTTTCAGACCAGTGGTCATTCCAGCTAGTAGCTCAATGCTAAAACAGTACTATAGAAGTTTTATTCCAGCTGTGACCAAGTTGGGGAATGACCCTAATCAGGTATTCGAGTTGATTTAATTTCCGAAGTTTAAACTTGTAGCGAATGTTTTCCTGTTGAAGAGGCTGACATAAGTCTATCTTTATACAAACCTGTAGTATTACTTTCGGTGAAGCTGAAAGACGACCATTAGAATTTTAGCAAGAGTTAACCACTTATCCGCTAGTTAACGGGGGGTGGAGGGTAGTAAGTACCTCTCTCACCCACACACCTGTGACTGTAACTCACTTTGCTTGGAGGCAGGACTTCAAGGGGAAAGGCTGGCAGGCTAGTTTGTAAAAGTAGCTACAGGTTTGTATTATTAGGGAAAATACAAATTACTTCCAAATTTGTCATTTGTTCTGTATCTGGAATACAAACCGACGCTATTTATAGGGGTTGACTTGCCCTTTAGAAGGGTGGACATCCCTGCCAATCTGCCTTTTTGGCATTGACCCGAGGATTCACCTTTATGTGTGTTACCACATAGTAGGTAGAAACCCTACACCTCACTGAAACCTTGCTATGCATAGTCTGCAGCCTACACAAGTTGTTTGTTTGTGATACAGTAATGTGACTGTCAAGGTAAGAGTTCTTCAGAGACATAAGAATCGTCCGAGGTCACCAAGACATTTCCGATACCACCTAACCAGGGTATGGGGACGTAACAGTATTGACACAATACTAGATTGCACAAGGGAGCAATGGTTTACCTGCAGTTGGTTGAGGTCAGCTTTGCAGAGGACCCTGGATGCTGATTTTCCCGAGAGGGGAGGGTGAAAAAAATTAAAAGCCAGTTATTCTTATTCATTTGCTCAGACTAAAACTGGGCAACCAGTGCCCTTAACCTCCTGCTACTTGTTCATTAAGGAGCTCGGGGCATTAAACCAGCTGTTGTGCAGCCACCACAGGACCGCTAGGGAACGTATCGAGTCTCCTATGGGTTAAGTCTAGCAGGTAGTGGGCGGTGAAGGTCGTCTGACGCTTTCACACGTCCACTTGTAGAACCTACACCACCGAGTAGATGCCTCTAAAGGCCAGGGACATAGCTATGCCTCTGACATCGTGAGCTCTAATTCGTCATGTAAGAGGAGGATCTGGATTTAGAGCAAGATCGCTGACCTTCCAAATCCAAGCAGAGATGATATTTTTTGTGATACTCCTCTTGACCCTCCCCATACTAACAAAAAGCGCTTGCTGTTCTTTTAAGATAGTACTTCTAACGCCTTACTGAACATAGTAACAGTTGGTCTGGGTCATTGGTTATAGAGAAGAGGCTCATTAACCGGAAGGAATAGATTCCAGGATCCGCCCGATTCTGAGTCTTTGCTCCAAACTCAGCGACGAAACAGAAGCTTACCTTTCCCCATCACCTTGAATGGGCAATGTGATACGAGAGACCATGAAGTTTGCTAACTCTTTTGGCCAAAGCCAAGGTGAGAAGGAACACAGTCTTTAATGTGAGGTGGTGATCTCTTGCCTGGCGTAATGGTTAGTAGGGAAGACCCTTCGGGGACTGAAGAACCTGAAACACGTTCCTTATATTTGTAATGTTCAAATAAATTGAAATGTAATGAGGAAACCTGATACCTAGAAAGCATATTGCTCTTCTTATTTAAACTCCATGCATAGCACTGCAAAGAGAGACAGGGAACCCAAAAAAAGATAATAGGGAAATTTGAGGTTCTAGCTGGGTTCACTTGCCAAGTATAAAAAATTGAGGGGTGGTGCCCATTGACCAGTTCTCTTGATTGCTTACCTTCTGCCCAGATTTATGGGTATTCCACCATCTTATCTTTTTGTGTTGTGAACATTGGAGTGTGGTTGGCATTTGGACACTAGGCAGTCTGCATGCTACATCAGGCCACAGTCCGAAGAGCCAGCTCCTTTGCGGATCCCTTCACATAGGAGCTAGTTGACACTGGAGTCTTGATCAGTGGAGGGAGAGATTAAGTGAACGAGACGCGATACCCTGAACGAATCATGCACTGTCTAGGATTCAGCCTCGAGCTGCATCCAGCTCTTCCAGTAGCAATGCAGTTATTCCCCCACTGTTGGACAAGCAGGGGAATCACCAAGCATTTGCAGCCATGAAAGATTCCTCTAGGATACTTCCCTCCAAAGGACGACTTAGAGCCTTTCTTGACTTGGCAGGAAAGGGCTTTTTAGACATCTTGATGTCTGTTGACGCAGTCCTGTTCATCGTTGGTTTCTGTTGTTTAGTCTGCGGGAGAGAAGGTAGTCTGTAGGGGCAAGATGTCAAGTCCCTATGGAGGAGGGAGTCCCAGTAGGATTTCCTCCATCTCTTCGCAACTCGCTCGACATCCTACAGCTCGAACAAAGAGGAACCCTCCAGAGGGGGATTCCGTAGTTTCACTATCTCGTAGTGTGGGACTTGGAGATGGAATCTCTCGACTATCGCATCTCTACGCCTTAAGGGGCCGGCTGGAACGCCAATACATGGTGGTATAGGAAGAAAAACACAAAATCCTAAAAAAATTTACAGAGCTTCATATGGCAATGAGGAATGCGTACAGGGGTATACAAAATATTTTGTCAAAATTCCTCTTACTTTCATAGTTACAGGGTAATCAGTAGAAGTAACTCAATAGACCTAAAACATTGTTCCCTACAAGAAAAGGCAGTATTTCTTCTGTTATTTTAAATTTTCATAACTATTACATTTTGATATTAAAATAATTGTGAGCAACATCATCTGCATAGATTCCATGAGTCACAAGATGATGTAGTACAAGTAATTACACCCTTCAGCCCTCTCAGTCCTAGCACAAACCTCATGGAGTACACGTTTGAGTTTAACCTCTGACATTCACTCCTATTTCATCATGTCTAAGAGGGAAAGACAATTTCAACATCTTATTAACATAAGGAAGAAGAAAATTCACTCTAATAAGAGTTCAGAAGTGGGTAATATCGGTGAAATAAGTGCAGTTAGTGAGGGAGAGAGATGATGAAGGAGAGACAGTTTCGTCTAAAGAAGCAACATATTAAGCCAAGGGATCTTCATTTATGGTTAAATTATAATAAAGGGATTTTGACGAAGGAAAAATCTATTTCTGGGGAGATACCTGTGATGCCCGGTGAAAAGGGTCCTTCTTATCTCTTTTCTGATATAAATACTTCCAAATATACCAGAGAAAGTTAAAGCATGGAATGCAGAGGTTACTACCCTCGCGCGAGCACCCTAAGGGCATCGTGTATAAAGAAAGGGCGTGTGAAAACCACTATTCACAGGTAATCTTCCATTTAGATCAATCCTTCCTCAAATGGGGGGAGCCGCCCTAACGGCACCAACCTAACTCACCTGATCCACTCAGCGATGCCTGCCTCGAGCGCCCTCTACACATCCTTCTACATGAAAAAGGCTTGGAAAGGAAAGGGTCGGGGAAGAAACAGGGAAGGGTTTCACCGGGCGTCACAGGTATCCCCCCGAAATAGATTTTTCCTTCGTCAAAATCCCTTTTCTGGGTCGACCTGTGACGCCCGGTGAAAATGTACCAGAGAATGCCTTCCAAGCCCACAAGCAACAGGTTAAATAAAAAACGTAAGTATAGCTGGGGATTACCATATTAAGGCACGTATAGTGACAGACATAAACATCAAACCTCATCAAAAATAAGGTAAGTAAAATTATCGGAAACTGGAGGTAAAGTATAATAATTAATTAATTTAAGAGCTACCAACATGAATAAGTCAATCTGACATAAAATAAAGTGGGCTAATCCACCGACATAACACATCAATGAGGCAAAAAACACCGACCAAGGTGAGAGGCAACGTGGTGGGAGTGGCAGGGGGGAGGGAGAAGGTTGAGAGGCGGACGAAAAAGGAGAAAAGAAGAAATTAATCCGGGGAGACGACACACCCAGCTGCAACAGTAGGGAACTTAAGGGCCTGCAAGTTCTTCAAATAGTGGCGTTTGAAAACCATCGGGGATTTCCAACCCGTGTATTTCTTAAGGTCATCAAAATCCATATTCTGAAAATAATTGATGGAGGTGGCTACTGCCCGGATATCATGTGCATGTGGAAAAGAATCCGGGTTAGCCTGCTTGATAAAATAAAGGATTTGCTGTCTGATGCCTTGGATGGAAATAGTACCCCCTTGTTCCCTGACAAACAAGGGTCCAGATGAGTGTGACGCAGTCCTCGCTAAAAAGGCTCGTAGTGTAGCGACCGGACACAAAGAAGCATCTTCGGGAAGAGGAATAATTTTCCAAGGGGACCACCTATTTTGTGGGTCCTCATTTTTGGCTAGGAAAGCTCTATCTGGGGAGAGAAGAACTTCTCCTGACGGAAGGAAATCTAGGTTTTCCGGATTACGGGAGAGAGCTGCCAATTCTGAAATTCTAGCACCTGAGGCCATGGCCATAAGAAATAAGGTCTTCCTAAGAAGCAATATGTAAGAGCAGGATTCGGTATCAGTGTCAGACGCAAGCTTGAGGACGTCGTTCAGTAACCACGTGACCTTTTGTGGACGAACAGAAGGTCGGAGTCTAGCACAGGTTTTTGGAATGGATGAGAAATAAGAATCTGCGAGGTCAATATTGAACCCCACATAGAAGATCCTTTTCAAAGCTGATTTAATTGTGGTTATAGTGCTAGCTGCGAGGCCCCTGTCAAAAAGGGACCGAAAGAACGAAATGGCCAGGTTCGGGGTCATTCGAGTTTCATTTGAATTTTCAAGAAATTCCGCTAGCTTCTTAACTGCCAAATCATACTGTCTAATCGTGGAGTCTCTCTTGTCTGATTCAATAAAGAGGACATTTTCCGGGTCAATATCTGCATCCTTATGGGCTGCAAATTTCATGAAATCCACAAAGTTAGGGTTTGCGCTATCCTTGAGGAATCTGACACAGTCTGTGTTTGGACCACTTGGGTCACCTTGGGGAATGGGATCCGGAACAGGCGAAGTTTCAGCTCTAGGAGGAGAGGAAACCAGCTGCTTTTTGGCAACTGAGGTGCTACCAAAGCCACCTTTCCGTGGAAGGAGCGTAGCTTCGGTAAAACTTTCATCAGAAGATTCACCGGAGGGAACAGGTAAATCCTCTTCCAACGGTTCCAATCCAGGGTTAGTGCGTCCATAGCGCAAGCCTGAGGGTCCAGGTTCGGGGCCACGTAACAGGGAAGTTTGTGGTTGAGTTGTGTCGCGAACAAGTCTACCTGGAGACCTGGAACCAGTCTCGAAATCCACCGGAAGGAATTTTCGTCCAGGAACCATTCCGATTCTAGTGGTTTTGTCCAGGATAGTGAGTCCGCTATCACGTTCTGGACTCCTGCGAGGTGAGTGGCTGACAGGAACCAGTTCTTTTCGTTTGCCAAGGTAAAGATGGTGACCAGGACTTGATTGAGATTGGGTGATTTCGATCCGCCTCTGTTGATGCAGTGAACTACCGCCGTGCTGTCGGAGACTATCCTGATGTGGGTGGAGCGTGGAGGGGATAGCCGTTTTAAGGTCAGTAACACTGCCATGGCCTCCAAGACGTTGATGTGGAACTGTTGCATCGCAGGGGACCAAGAGCCCTGAAACATCTGGTGTCGATAATAGCCCCCCCAACCACTGCGAGACGCGTCTGTGTGAATCGTCACACGTGGAGGAGGGAATTGCAGAGGAACCGATTTGGAGAGGTTCTCCCGTTTCGACCATGGTCGGAGGCGACGAACTAAGACTGAGGGGATCTTCGATATTTTGTCCCGTAATCGGGTTGTAGCTCTTTTTCTCCAAACTCGGTTGATGTCTTTGAGTTTGGCCTTTAATAAGAGGTCTGTCACTGAAGTGAATTGGAGGAGGCCTAGCACTCTTTCTAAGGCCCTTCTTGAAATATGTTCATTCTTGAGAAAGTGTCTTGTCTTCGAAGCTATCTCTTTGACCTTTTTGGGAGGAAGAGACAGTTCGTGACTTTTGAGGTCCCATCGGATGCCTAGCCATTCAAATTTGCTTGCTGGTTGAAGGCGGGATTTCTGTAAGTTGACTTGGAAACCCACCTTGTGCAGAAACCGAACCACTTTGGTTGTAGTCATGTGGCAGTCCTGAATCGTCCGTGCCCAGATGAGCCAGTCGTCCAAATAAGCGATCACCATGATCCCCTGGCTCCTGAGCTGTTCTAGAATCGTCTCCCCTAGTTTTGTGGGGAGCGATATTGAGACCGAACGGCATCACTTTGAACGCGTAAGATTTCCTGCCCAGAGAAAGCCGAGGTAAGGAGAGAAGTTTCTTGCTACTGGGACGTGATAATAGGCGTCTGTAAGATCGATAGAGGTGGTGACGACCCCACGGGGAAGTAAGGTCCGTACCTGAGAGATAGTCAGCATGCGGAACCTGTCGCAAAGAATGTAAGAATTCAGTTTGGACAGGTCCAGGACCACTCTTAACGCCGATGAATTCTTTTTGGGCACAGTGAACAGACGGCCTTGAAACTTCAGGGACCGTACCCTCTTTATCGCTTTCTTCTTCAGGAGGTCCTTGGTGTATTCTTTGAGGATGGGAGTGGGCTTCTGGAAGAAGGACACTATGGGAGGTGGCGAACCTAGTGCCCATTTCCAGCCCAGGCCTTTTGATACTATACTGTGGGCCCAAGGACTGAAGGTACATTGGTCCCGAAACTGGAACAGTCTCCCCCCTACCGGAATTGTTTCATTGTGTGGGGCTGAACTTAGCCCCACGACCCCCTCGGGAACCCTTAGCTTTAGGTCCGCCTCGTTGGCGGAACTGACCTCTTCCCCTGGCGCCGCCTCGAGGGTATCCTCGAAAGGAACCCGAGGTCTCGTACGCCTGATTGAAGGCGGGGGAGGTCATCCAAGAAGTAGCTGCAGTTGGTTGGGAATCTTGAGGAGCCAGAAGGAAGACAATCTGTTGAGGAGGGGCTTTAGACGTAGAAGGAGTTGAAGAATGAGGGCTCGTGGAATGATGAAAGTGACCTCTAGCTGTCTTATAAGGAACATACGACCTCTGCTTTTTCTTTGAGAAGGGATGACGGGCAAGTTCTCAAACTTACGTTTATTTGAAAGGCCCCACCTATCCTGAAGGTTCTGATTAGCCCTTGCTGCGTCTTGGAGAACCTTATCAACTTCTTCCTGAGGGAACAGGGTTTTACCCCAACAGGAAGAGGTAATGAGCCTGTTGGGCTCATGCCGAATACTGTAGAGGCTTCAGCGAGAACATGCTTCCGACAATTAGTTCTCGCCGTCCAGAAGTCATGTAGGTCCGACTGGAACGACTGCAGGAGGTTCTTCGCCTGCACCCGGAAGAGAAGTTCATCACTATATAAGGAGGCAATGAGCTCTGAGGAAACTACGGAGTTAAGAGTTCTTGCCAGCCGGTTTCTCGATTCGAATTCCACTTTCAATAAGTGGTCCGTTATCTTAGGGAGTCTCTCCGAGAAGAGAGAGGAAGCGCAGTCTGGGTCTAACTTACCCACCGTGAACGTAGAGGAAGCCTCGTTCCAGAGCGCCGAGGTGCCAGGGACGAGGAGAGAGGTGGGATCTGTTTCCTTAAGGGACGGCAAGGGAATGCCATCCTTAACTGACTGAATAGTTAATTCCGCGATTTTATCAGTAAGCGGGGAAGGGATGGACGGAGAAGTGATAAAGATGGTATACGCTCCTTTGTGGGGGGTTTGTTTGGAATTACGGCAACCCCATTCCGCCAGAGTACGGGCCCAGACAGCTTGGGCCTGCTCCTTTGGGAAGATAACCGTCTGTTTCGGGACCTTGTCCATTCGCACTAAGGCATGTTCACGTAAGCGAACAAAGCCATTGAGGGGGAACTGGAGACCAGGATGAAAGAACTCCAGATCCTCGAGAGGGCGGGTCCCTAACCCTTCAAGTGTAAGCGTGCCATCCAAATAAGGGGCATGCAATGCGCACCTCCAATGGTTATTGTTATCGAAGGGTGGAAGCTTCGATGCGTCAGGAACTGGGGAAGGTGCAGGGTGAGACTTGTCTCTTATGAGGCTAGCCACCATGTCCTTCAGCTCTGCTATGACCCCGGAGTGTCGTTGCAGCTTCGTCTCCACCATGTCCTATATGGATTCTAAGGTTAGTTGGCTGTCCGAGGAGCTACCTACAGCGGAAGGCTTACATTTAGTGGACTTACCTTTCTGTCCTTTAGGGCGGGGAGGGGTGCGTGAAAGCACTGGGACGTCAGGGGCTGAGGAAGGTCCTGGTATCGGAGAAATGGATTGAGGCGCAGCTGAAATATTAGTTTTAGGTTTACTTTTACGAATAGGGTTCACCTTGAGACGAACCGAGACGGAACCTTCCCCAGGAGAAGCCTGAGGTTTGTCAAAGCCGTGGAAAGAAGAGGAAGAGGAAGGGGTAGGAGAAAGAAAGGTTTCTGCCAAATCCACACCACTCACCTGCTCATCCATTGGTTCAGTTGGAATGTTCAGGGATGAGATGTCTCCGGAGAGCAGGTGTTCCTCTTCTACCGGAAGGGCAGCTTTGATACTCTCAATGATGGGGGCAGCTTGTTCCGGAGGCACTGCAGCCGAGGAGGAACCAGAAAATAACCGGGAAGCCATGTCCAAATCAAGAAGGTAGGGGCAACCAGGTGGGGCATTCCGTCCGAAACCAGACACCCAGGAGCGGAGGCTGGTTTTGGCCGCCCGGAGTGAATCCTCGTTAGCCTGAAAAAAGGGGGGTAACTTAGAACGGCAGACGGGAAAGTATGAGAAATTATCAGGACAAAAAACAGGATACATTGAATGACTATGTGAAAGCAATAAAAAATACTAACGACCAATATATAAAGCGGAGCCTTAAAAACTAGCATGCAGAAAACCTCGCTCACTTACCTCATCATTGAGGAGAATGGAGGAAAGCTCGTAGCAGAGCACACATGCTTCCGGAAACCAGATCATGTAAGGGGCCTGGCCATCCTCCCGGACAAAAGAGATCGCGCAGTGGGCATGCGACCGGCAGACGTCATGGCCTACCGGATCGAGAAAGGTAGCAGAACAGCCCTTGGCAGCACAGCGTACTTTCTGTAATAAAAAAGGGTCGATAAGTATAAAGTTTCCCAGAAGCTTTGCTAAGTATATAAAGGTAAAGACAGGGAAGCTTAAATTTGATGTGAAAAACCGAGGTCGTGTACTAAAAGGAGCCGGAGCTCCACCGTAATTACTAAAAAAATAAAATAAATCATGATAGAACTGATACAGAATATGAATATGGAGGAGCCGAAGCTCCGGAGTAATTACTTTTTAACAATTATGGCTTATGTAATGGGAAAGCCGGAGGGCGATGGAAGCCCGGCGGCTATGAGGGGGGGGGGGTGTGTTTGGTAATAGATCCTTAACCCAATGAAGGGATACGTTAACTGGATGTAGTAATAAATCTCCATAGCACTCCGGAGGACGTGCCGAAGAGTAAAAAACAAAAGGAAGATACAGCAGATTCGTGTGAATGGAAGGCCGAAGCCGGAGTCAAGTTGCGGAAAGCCAACGAGGGGAGGATTCCCTGTCGAAGGGGCGCAAAAGGTAATAGGTAATAAGCGTTCCCAGTTAGGGTGAAACTCACGGCGGAGTATGAATAATGTTCCGACCCAACTCCCAGGCCGGAGCGAGGAGAGAGTGGAACTAAGGGGGTGGGGGTGGGGGTGGGGGTGAACATAAGGCCGCGCAAGGCAGGCCGATACCTAAAGCGACTCTGACACGACACGGATCTAACACCAACTATAAGCCAAGAAAGATTGTCGTAATCTTAAAAGAATCACGTCTATAACGTGGTCATCCCTTATCCCTTTAACCCCCAGGCTATTTGGAAATTTCCAACCCTTAACCCCCAGGGGGTTATTTTTTTCCCAGCACATTTTGCAGTATATTTTTTTCAAATTGCTCTAACAGCCTAATTTTTGACATAGAGAGGTCAGGTTGGTCTCATTCATTCTCTTGGAAAATGCCTGAATTTTTTCAAAAAATTATCAAAAATATGAAAAAAATAATTTTTATAGCCTTTTTTTTTGCAAGGAGGTACCGGTACGTCCATGGGGGTAAAGGGATGGCTTTTGTGAAACGTACCAGTACGTCCTTTGGGGGTAAAAGGGTTAAGTGAGACAGAGAAAACGGGCTCCCGAGTCTATAAGAAAGAAAACGGGAATCCCATTCTCTCGGACTCGACGGTTACGACGATCAATCTAACAAGCATGAACCTCAAAAATAAAGCACATCTGTCCGAAAATAACAATAAAAGAGTAACAAATAATAGCGAAAGGGGAATACAGTAAAAAAATGATAATAATAAAAGACCTACCGAATCGGCGGTACTAAACTGTAATGAAACCCCGAACGCTATTTTTCGTTAACAGAACGGACTTGTAAACGACTAATAAGTACCACATATAAAGATAAACAGTTCAAACAGAGGCATGGAGCCTACAATCTTAAAATAATATTAAAATACAATTACTTAAGATTAATGAATCTAACAGATAACAGTACCGAAAGGGCAACGAAAAGCAAATAGAAAACGCACTGAGCGTACACAATAAAATGGCCGCGTGGACCACGGAAGGCACAAGGCCGAACGTATTAAAAAACACTTCCTATTACTTAACACTACTTGCCCGGTACTAGCAAAACTGTCAAAACAATCTATGGTACTTAACATTGGTGCAGGAGTAAGGAGAGCTTCAGTCATGATGAAGAAATCCACAAAAACTCAGCGAAAAGCGAGACACAAAATAAAGCAACCGTCGTAGTACAAGTCCAACAGAAGGATGTGTAGAGGGCACTCGAGGAAGGCGTCGCTGAGTGGATCAGGTGAGTTAGGTTGGTGCCGTTAGGGCGGCTCCCCCCTTTTGAGGAAGGATTGATCTAAATGGAAGATGACCTGTGAATAGTGGTTTTCACAAGCCCTTTCTTTATACACGATGCCCTTAGGGTGCTCGCGAGAGGGTAGTAACCTCTGCATTCCATGCTTTAACTTTCTCTGGTATATTTGGAAGTATTTATATCAGAAAAGAGATAAGAAGGACCCTTTTCACTGGGCGTCACCGGTCGACCCAAAAAATAACTTTTTGGTTTATCAATATCCAAAAAGGAACACAACTTTCATAATAATCATGATTATTAATACAATATTGTCTTTGTGAGAATACAAAAAAAAAAAACTTTAATCGCCCGTATCTTAAAACTATACTTATTTACCTTCAAATTCTATCTTTCCCCTTAGTTTTAAAGATATAGCATTGAAATTTGGTATATAACTTAGAAAGACATTATGAAAAATATGAAGACCTTTTTTCCCATTTTTGTTTCATATTTTTTTCTTATTTTTTCCCCGATTTTTAGGATTCATTTTTTTACCATAATGAAAAAATTCATATCTAGCAAAAAAAAATTACTTAAAAAAAAACCTTTATTTGATTGCAGGTCTACATCAGGTCTGTAAATGGTAGAAATCCCAGGTCTTAATATCAATTATCAAGGGAGGAGATAAAAATTGAAAAACATGACAAATTCGGAGATAATTTGTATCTTTCCTAACCATACAAACCTTAGCTATTTACATAGGGTTTACTTTCGGCGTAGCTGAAATGACGAGCCAATAGAATTTTAACGAGGGTTAACTACCCCTGCGCTAGTTAGCAGGGGTAGGGGAAGGGTAGCTAGCTACCCCTACCCCCTCACACTCAGGTGAAATGTCTCACTTCACTTAGAGGTAGGACTTGTCTTGGGGGACAGGACTGGCGGGCAAATATGTGTAAATAGCTAAGGTTTGTATGGTTAGGAAAAATATGAATAATCTCTGAATTTGTTATTTGTTCCGTAACCAAAATACAAACCACGCTATTTAAAAAGGGTGACTTACCCTTAGGAAGGGAGGAAAGTCCCCAGCCTTACTGACTTTGGCTTTTACCCGCAGACTTAGAATCCGAGTGATTAGCACTTCGAGAAAAGGAGTCCCTGCACTTCACAAGTTCCATTGCTCTGCAAGGGACGCGTGGCCTATATAAGCTTGTGTGTGAAGGAAAAAGTGTGACTCGTCCTAAGAAGTTGACCTGGAGATCTTTAGATGGAAATCTAGGTTAGGACGTTCCCAATACCACCTCGTCAGGGTATGGGGGACGCGACAGTATTATCTTAATACTAGGAACACAAGGGAGCATGGTTTACCTGCAGAGGTTGAGGTCAGCTATGCAGAGAACAGGATGCTGTTTTCCCCAAGGGAGGGGAGAATGAAGAAAGAAGTAAGGGCCAGACATACTCTTTCGTTCACGCAGACTGAGACCGGGTAACAATGCCCTCAACCTTCTGCTACCTGTCGAATAAGGAGCCTGAGGTTAGACCAGCTGTTGTACTGCCGCCACAGGGCCGATAGAGAACGTATCGAGGCTCCTGTGGGTCACATCCTGCAGGTAGTGGGCTGTGAAGGTCGTCTGACGCTTCCAGACCCCAGCTTGTAGTACCTACGTCACAGAGAAATTTCTCTTAAAGGCCAGGGACGTAGCGACGCCGCTGACGTCATGCGCTCTGGGGCGTCGTGACGGAGGAGGGTCTGGATTCAAGGCGTGATGGATAACTCTCCGAATCCAAGCCAAGATGGTGTTTTTGGTGACCCTCCTCTTAGTCCTTCCCGTGCTTACAAACAACGCTTGTACACGGGGACACACTGCCGCTGTTCTTTTCAAGTACCGCCTCAGACTCCTAACTGGGCATAGTAGCAGATGGTCTGGGTCACTTGTTACAGAACGGAGACTCGTGACCCTGAAGGAGTCGAACCGTGGGTCCGGAACTCCCGGGTTCTGAGTCTTGGCAACAAACTCAGGGACGAACCTGAACGTTACCTCCCCCTATCCCCTTGAATGGGCGATGTCGTATGAGAGACCATGGAGTTCACTAACTCGTTTGGCAGAAGCCAAAGCGAGTAGGAAAGCCATCTTTCAAGTCAGGTGGCGATCAGAGGCCTGGCGTAATGGTTCGAAGGGAGGTCTCTTAAGAGCCCTGAGAACTTGAACCACGTTCCAAGGAGAAGATCTCACTTCAGACTGAGGGCAGGTAAGCTCATAGCTGCGCATGAGTAAAGAGAGTTCTAGCAAGGAGGAAATGTCCATTCCTTTCAGCCTAAAAGCCAGGCTTAAGGCTGAGCGATAGCCTTTCACAGCTGAGACAGAAAGGCGCATTTCCTCCCGCAAATAAACCAGGAATTCCGTAATTGCTGGAATAGTGGCATCAAGTGGAGAGATACCCCTCCCACGACACCAACCACAGAAGACTTTCCACTTCGCCTGGTAGACTCTCGCAGAGGATTTTCGCAGGTGTCGAGACATCCTCTCTGCAATCTGTTGCGAAAAGCCTCTCTCCGTGAGGAGTTGCTGGATAGTCTCCAGGCGTGAAGCCGAAGCGACGCAACGGCTTTGTGGAAGACGTTGCAATGGGGTTGTCTCAGTAGCTCGTGTCGTGGGGCAAGTTCTCGTGGGGGGTTCCGTCAGGAGTTGCAGAAGGTCCGGGAACCACTCCGCGTGATGCCATAGCGGAGCTATTAAGGTCATCGAAAGGTTGACCGATAGTCTGGTCTTGTTGAGCACCCTTCTCATCAGACAAAAAGGTGGGAAGGCGTACACGTCGATGTTGTCCCACCGTTGTTGAAAGGCATCTTGCCAGAGAGCCTTGGGGTCCGGGACTGGGAAGCAGTACAGGGGCCGCTTGAAGTTTAAGGCTGTCGCGAACAGATCCACTGTCGGGAAACCCCACAAAGTCAAGACTTTGTTGGCTATCTGAGGATCCAAAGACCATTCGGTACTCACTATCTGCGATGCTCTGCTCAGACTGTCGGCGAGCACATTCCTCTTGCCAGGAATGAAGCGAGCTGATAGTGATATCGAGTGGACTTCGGACCACCTCAGAATCTCTACTGCAAGATGGGATAGCTTCTGTGAAAAGGTACCTCCCTGCTTGTTGATATAAGCCACTACCGTAGTGTTGTCGCTCATCACCACTATGGAGTGACCCGCCAGGGCCTGTTGGAACTTTTGTAGGGCCAGAAACACGGCCTTCATCTCTAGCAGGTTGATATGCAGGTACCTTTCTGATTCTGACCACAGGCCTGAGGCCCTCTGGTTCAGAATGTGGGGCCCCCACCCTTCTTTTGACGTGTCCGAGAACAGAGTCAAATCCGGGGGAAGGACGAGAAGATCTACTCCCTTTCGAAGGTTTTCGTCCATCAGCCACCATCGTAGGTCCGCCTGTTGCTCGGGTCCCACCGGGACCAGAAAGTCCGGGGAATCGGAGCCTTGATTCCACCGGGACTTGAGCCGCCATTGTAGGGATCTCATCCTGAAGTGACCGTTCGGAACTAGACGGGCCAGGGAGGATAGGTGACCTAACAGACGCAACCATGATTGGGCTGAAAGCTCTTCTCGACTGAAGAAGGGCTCTGCAACCCTCCTCAGCCTTGCTATCCTGTCGTCTGATGGAAAGGCTTCGTGGAGAATGTTGTCTAATATCATGCCTAGGTAAACCAGTCATTGCGTAGGCTGCAGAGAGGACTTCTCGAGATTTACCATGATCCCTAGATCTTGGCAAAGTCCCAGAAGTCTGTCTCGGTGTCGAAGAAGGGTCGACTCCGAGTCTGCCAGGATCAGCCAGTCATCCAGATAACGTAGGAGACGGATGCCGTTCCTGTGAGCCCACACGGAAATCAGAGTGAACACCTTGGTGAACACCTGAGGAGCTGTGGAGAGACCGAAACACAGTACCTTGAACTGGTAGGTCTTACTGTCTAGGCTGAATCTCAAGTACTTCCTGGAAGATGGGTGGATTGGGATCTAGAAGTACGCGTCCTTTAGATCCAGTGTGCACATGTAGTCTTGTGGTCTCACTGCAAGTCTGACCGTGTCTGCTGTCTCCATGCTGAACGGAGTTTGCTCGACAAACTTGTTCAGCGCTGAGAGGTCGATGACGGGTCTACAGCCTCCAGACGCCTTCTTTACAAGAAAGAGTCAACTGAAGAAGCCTGGGGAGCCATCCACAACCTCCTGGAGAGCATCCTTCTTGAGCATGGTCTCGACTTCTGCCCGGAAGGCTAGCCCCTTTGCTGACCCCATGGCATAGGAGCTCAACGACACTGGATTCGCTGTCAGGGGAGGTTGAGATGTCGTGAATGGAACGCGATATCCTTGGCCGATCACAGAGACCGTCCAAGGATCGGCCCCGAGTTGCTGCCACCTGCGCACGCAACTTTGAAGGCATCCCCCCACAGGTGGACACGCAGGGGGATTGCCAATCCTAGCGCTTGCGACTACGGCCGCTCCCTCTAGGATTTCTGCCTCCCCTAGAGGACTTTCTGCCCTTCTTGTCCTTGACAGGAAAGGGCTGTGGCTTAGACACCTTCTTCTTAGCTGCCGGAGCCTGCTTCGGTGTCCTGCGAGGCTGGTGTTGAGGCTGTTGTGGAGCTGGAGGCTTGTAGGGTCGAGATGTAAGAGCCCTTTGGAGGAGCGAATCTTGGTTCGTCTTCCTCCATCTCTCAGCTGTCCGTTCTACGTCTAGGGGGTCAAACAAGGCTCCTCCAAGGATGGAGGAGTGACTGAGCCTGTTGACATCAATAGCGGGGACCTTCGGATGGAACCTCTGAGTCACCGCGTCCCGTCGTTTCAATATCAAGTTGGCCCACAGGTTTGTAACCTGATGGGCCAGGAACTCGATGGAACGGGTGCCAAAGAGGAGGAAGGTCTCTAGGGCCTTCCTATTGCTCTCCTTGGACAAGTCCTCCGAGCTCAATAGGATGCCCAGAGAACCCAACCACACATCCAGCCACGAAGTGGCCTGCATGGCCATCTTCGCGACCTTCTCGTGGCTAAGGATCTCCGATGCCGAGAACGTCACCTGCCGGGAGGAGAGCTTCTCTAAAGAAGTTCCCCTGGCGAGCTCTTCCACTGAGTGGTGAAGAGGAAGGCCCACACTGGACTCCCCCATGATCTCAAAGTACCTCCTCTGCTGCAAGCGAGGAGGTGGGAGGAGTTTATTCCCAGCAGTAAAACGGCTGGAGGAGACGAGATCAGCGAGCTGAGCCTCGACCTTGTCCCTGGCACTCTTCACCCCCTGAGACCAGGGCAAAGCCGCACTGGCCCTTGGGGCTTCTGGGTGCCATAGACCTGGTCTAGGACCGTATCCTAGCCTTCTCTGGGGGCGGTCTCAGGATCCTTGAACTTGTTGAGTTGCCTCATCAAGCTCAGGACCTGCCAGAAGGCCTGCTCAAACTCGTGCTGCTCACCTCCCTGAGGGCTGGCAGCTAAGTCTCCAGTCCCCAAGGGATCTTCTTGGGGAGAAACGTGGACGTTCTCCCGGGGAACAGTTGGCTCTGGACGGATTCTGGAAGACAACTTAGGAATCGTCTTTGAGTCCTTAGGTTCCCTTCTGGGCGGGATGCAGGACTCGAGTAGAGAGGACTGGAAGGAGCTTCAAACGCGAGACGTTTCTCCTCCCCGAGGAGGGGAATCTCCCCTTGGTGCCGTGGGAGAGTCCCTCTCCTCTGAAGAGTCTCCTGAAGACGGAAAAGCTTAGTCTACAGGGGAAGGGGAGAAAGACTGCGAAGGGGATGAATCCTTCCTGACGGACCTCTTAGGAGCCAACTTCTCCCTGGGAGAAGTTACCAAGAAGTCCCCTCCTCTCTTTCTCTTCTGCGGGGGCGAGTCAGCCTTTGGTCTGGAACCTTGATCAGCGAGAACAGGCTTCACGGCCTGCACGACCGCTTTGATCAGGTAACCAAACCAAGACTGACGAGTGACTGACGCAGTGTCAGTAATTCCCGCTGTAGGGAAAGGGATCTCCTGATCCTTAGGAGTGGACACAACGGGGCCTGCCTGAAAAGGAAGAGAAGAACGTTGCCTAGACCTCTCCTGAGGTTCTTCCAGATCCTGATTGATGGTCCTGCGTTTGCGCGCTGGCGATCCCGAAGGTGATTTCGAAGAACGCGCCCCAGGGAGCACACGCTGCCAATCCCGACGAGAGCGGTGATCGTGATGGGGCTCACGTTGTCGCTCGCGCATGTAGCCCTTGGAGGGTCGCGCGTGGGCGAAACTTGGAGCGCGAGCGTGCCAAAGCGCGGAGATGTACGCGCGTGGGCGCGTTCACGCGCAGGCCGCATTCACGCGCAAGTGAGTGGGATCGCGAGCGGTGGGCGAGCGATCGCGTGGGCGCGCTGGCGAGAGGGCGGGTGGGTGTGCTGGCGAGGGGCGCGTTGGCACGCAGGCGAGGGTGCACGTGACAGTGCGGGAGAATGGGCGTGCCTAGGAGATCGCTGAGGTTGAGTAGGGGATCGACCATGTAAGGGCGAGCGATGGTGCGTTGGCGAGCGATAGCACTTAGGGGAGCGATGGCGAGTAGGCGATCGCTGGCGAGCAGGCGATTGCTGTCGCTGGCGATCAGGCGATCGCTGGTGCGATGGAGAGATTTTGCGCAACGGCTCAGGATGGCGCGTTGGCGATCGATGCTGCGCGACGAGCGTAGGCGACCGATAGAGCGCAGGCGATTTTGCATTAGTGCACGTCGGAGACCTAGGGCGATCTGGAGGATGAGGGCGTTGGTGATCAGGAGATCGCTTGCGCACAGGCGAAAGATCGCGCGGGTGCGTAGGAGATCGCTGACGAGCAGGAAGGCGATGGTGTGCAGTTCTCTTAGGCGCAGAATCAGATGAAGAAGTGCGCAGTGGTGAGCGCTCGCGAACAGGTTCTGGTGGAGACTCAAGTGCGCGGCAGCGAGCAGGAGCTCTAGAAGAGTGCAAAGGAGAGCACGCTGTTACGCGGGCGGTGATGGGTGTGCAAGGGTGCGGGGGCGAGGCAAAGGAGACCCATCCTTGCCTGCCTCTAGATCCAAAGATCCAGGTTGCACTGGAGATCGTTGGCGCGCAGGGCGCTTATCTGGAACCAAGTGCGCATATGCGCGCTGACGAGAAGGAGATCTAAAACGTTTGGGAGACTGTTTGCGCACCCGGCGCACAGCAGAAACCGAAGGAGATCTAGAGCGCTCAAGAACCTGCTGGCGCATACGGCGCGCAGTAGGAACCGAAGGGCGCTGACGATCAGCTGGAGAGCGCTTAAGAGGAGAGCGCTGGCGAACAGGAGAGCGCTGGCGAACAGGAGAGCGCTTAAGAGGAGAGCGCTGGCGAACAGGAGAGCGCTTGCGATCTGGTTGACGATCAGGAGAGCGCTGGCGATCAGGAGAGCGCCGACTGCGCTGGCGAGTAGGAGATCGCTGACGAAGAGGAGAGCGCTGGCGAACAGGAGAGCGCTGACGAGTAGGAGAGCACTGGTGAGAAGAGCCCGAAGACTGCTTCGCAGGAGAGCACATGTGCGCAACTGCGCGCGAACGCACAGGAGGGCACGCAGGGGACCCCGGACGCGCAAGGGAATTTCCCACACCGTGGGAGACATCCCTTTGACCCGGAGGGTCAGGTGCCCGTCGGGAGACGGTCTCCGAAGGCGCCATCCTCTTGTCAGCAACCAGGGGCGAAGCAGGACTGGAAGGTCTGGCAGGCGTAGGAGATCGCGAACGATCCCCGGAGAGGTCTAAGGATTTAGCTGCTACGGTCTGCTCCCATCGAGAAAAATCCTCCGCAGGGGAGGGAGACGGCGAGGACGACCCAAAGAGACGCCTCCTAACCCCCTTATAGGGAGAAGGAAGGCCCCTACGCCGAAGGGGAGGCTGAGCCTTACGGCGAAGGCGACCTCGAGGAAGGGCATCAGGGTCGTCGGACTTCCGAAGAGGAGTCTGTCAGTGCGCTCCCCCGTGGAGGAGACGCACTCGTAGGAGAGACCGTTGGACTCACCTTTCCCCTCGAAGGAAGGGGGAAGGAGAGACATCAGCAACGTCGGCAGCGGCAGAGGTTTGACCAGACCCTTCGGAAGCCTCTGCCATAACAGTGTCGACCATAGCCAGAGGGTTAACCTCTGGTATAACCGGCGACTGTTTGACAGCTGCCCCCAACTGGATCAGGTCAAACAGGCCTTCCTTGGAGGGCGTGCCCTTAAGCCCCAAGGAAGCCCAAAGCTGAAACAAACTATTATTAGTGACAGTTTGGTCATATTCAATGAAATCAATAATGTCCTCCCCCGGAGGAGGAGGGGGAGCTGCCTCGCTATGGGAGGCAACGCCCTCTCCCACACCCCGAGGTCGGGAAATACCACTAGGGCCTGCGCTCTCACTTGACGGCCTCTCACGAAAGACCGATCGAGTGAGAGCTTCGGAGGAGGTTCGGGCGGCTGAAAAAGAGTCCTTAGAGCCTTCCTTCTTCAAGGCAACCCTTGAAGGAGAACGGTCTCTCTTGGACTTCTTCTTACGCCGACAGCCGAACTTCTCCCATTGGGAGGCAGACCACTCTCTACACTCACTGCAAGTATTATCTCTTTCACACCGTTGACCTCGGCAATGGGGGCACAGGGTGTGAGGATCCGTGTCCTCCGCTGACATAAAGGTCCCACAAGGGCAGTCAGAGAGTCCAGGGCACTTGCGCATCGTAGTCAAAAAAAGGTCGAGGCCAACTTCCAAGCACAAGATCTAGAAAAAGCAAAAAAACAAATTAAAGTTGTCAACAACGAGAACGAAGACAGAAACGTCTGTACATCGTCCGAGCCAAAAGTGAAGTAAGACATTTCACCTGTGTGTGAGGGGGGAGGGCAAGCTAGCTACCCCTCCCCTAACCCTGCTAAATAGCGCAGTGGTAGTTGAAAATTCTATTGGCTCGTCATTTCAGCTACGCCAAAACTAAACCCTACGTAAATAGCGTGGTTTGTATTTCGGTTACGGAACATACTCACTTTCAGGATAAATCGCCCTGTTGTCGCAAAACCGAAGGTCAGAGGTAAAAATCCTATGCAGTTTTGAGATGTCCTAAGTCAGCTTATTTTGAGGTATGAATGTCAAAGTCCTGTCCTTAAAAAAACGCATTAGACAGCTGACCCCCTTAAGATGGTGTTCACCCACAAGTTCACAACTTGGTGGGCAATGAACTCAACAGTCCGAGTACCCGACAGGAGGAAAGTCTCCATCACCTTACTGGAGCCTTCTTTGGAAAAAATCTCAGTCCGCACCCAGTTTCTCACTGATCCCAACCATAGATCCAGCCACGAAGTAGCCTGCATTGCATACTTCGCCACTTTCTCTTTGTTTAGAATCTCCAAAACTGAGAAGGAAACCTGAAGCCCGGAGAGTCTCTCTAGAGAGATCCTCTTCGTAATTTCCTCTAAGGAATGGTGAAGAGGAAGAGCAGGGAGATGATCGTCAAGGACCTCGTAAAAATTCCTCTGCTGAACACTCAGATGTCGCAGGAGTTTTGAGGATGAGCCTGATCGAAGAGAACTAGAGGGGTCGCAGAACTGGGCAGACACCTTCCGCCAGTCACTCGCAAGGCTGCGCTGGACTTGGAGGCTTCTGAGTGCCAAAGACGCAGGTTGAGAACCGTGTCCTTGCCCTCCTGAGGAGCCATCAACGGGTCTGCCAACCCATAGAGAGACCTCATGCAAGCAATAACCTGCCAGAAACCATGTTCTGACTCTTTCTGTTCAGCTTCTGGAAAAAGACCGGCAGCCGAATCGTTGTCTTGCACCCACAAGACATCATCTCGGGGTGGGTCGTGGTCGTTATCAAAGTGGCCAAATGTAGACTGCTTGACCCCCTCTGCAGGTCTTGTAATCCTCGATGAGAACTTTGGCAGAGCTTTTGAATCCTTAGAACCTTTCCTCGAGGGAAGAAAGTCTCTAGCAAAGGTGGTTTGGATGGAACGACCTTCTGTTGGTCATCCATAGGGGGAAGCATGGACTCTTCCATGGGTTTCGAGACTACTCTGTGATCTCGTGGGACTTCCTCAATGAGCAAAGACCAGAAAGAGCCAGATCAGGACTCTTCCCTGAGAGAGATCTCTGACTGAATCAATGAGTGAGGAGCAGGAGGGTGAGGAGAAGTGGGGCATGGCAACACTTTACCTCCCTTGGACGACCTGACGGGGGTCAGCTTGACCTTACATGAAGCTACTTCATTAGGGACTCCTCTTTCCCGCTTCAGGCGAGAAGAAGAGACCGAAGTTTCTTGACGTGGAGGGACCGCGGATCTTCGCCTTGGGTCTGAAAATGTAGAGAAAGACTCTTCCACGGGAATCCTGGGAGTTCCTAAAGGACGAGCAGGTGGGATACCTACCGTAACGGCTTGGGTAACCGCCCTAACCAAGGCTCCGATTCAATATTTTGGAACAGAGATAACATCAAACTATGAATAAAAGACTCAAAATCCTGATGTACTGTACTGACATAAAGAGAACAACAAACTATGAATAAATCATAATTTTATAAACCACGGCTGCTGATTGATTGTGGCAATGTCAGAAAGTTCCCCTAAAGGGAACAACAAAGAGGGATCGCAAGAGGGAGCCTTATCTGCCGTCAAGGAGGACTTCAAGGGAGGATGCGGTGCTGTCATCTCCTTCCGAAGAACAGGAATCGGC
This sequence comes from Palaemon carinicauda, assembly GCF_036898095.1. NCBI lineage: Eukaryota > Metazoa > Arthropoda > Malacostraca > Decapoda > Palaemonidae > Palaemon > Palaemon carinicauda. The sequence goes on from NW_027171927.1 coordinate 261,907, forward strand.
CGTGTAGGTGGTCTCTTCGGAATCTCGAATTCCTGCAGCTTGTTCTTCCCCGCTCTCCCTGGCAAGCGCGATGTTCTGCGTTTGCGGAGAGGAGAACAAGGAGACAGTGAACGATGAGGAACGCACGTCTGGTGACATTTGCTTCCCTCTTTTGGAGAGCGACGAGTTGCTGGGGAACATCAGGAAAGAGACAGTTGTGCAGCCAAAGGTTGATGACGAGCTGAAGAGAAACAGGCTTCTGACTTGCCAATCAACGAGTCAACAATCGGCGATTGGCAAGTCGGAGATTGGCGAGCTGGAGATCGGCAAGCTGGAGATCGGTGCGCTAGAGATTGGTGAACTGGAGATTGGCGAGCAGGAGATCAGTGCGCTGCCGATCAGTGGAAGGGCGAGCAACCACAGGAGAGGATCATGAACGGATCCTTGATGGTAAACGATGAGCAGCTGTCTAGTCATTAGGTGAGTCACGAACCGAAGTTCTTTGACAAGTAGGATACAAGGTGAGATGGTCTATTTAGCGCCGCAAGGCTGGCAAACAACGAGACTGCAGCTATTCCAAAAATATCAGTGAAGGTCGGGAACTAGGTTCAAGAGGAGGAGGAATATCTTCCAAAGAGAATTGCTATGCAGAGGACGCTAAAGAGCTGAACAAACGTCTCTTCACTGGAGATGATGGAGCTTGTCTGAGGCAAAGGGGTGGGCGATCTCAGCGAAGGTGACGACCCTGAGGACGTGCCTCCGCAGGAGCAGTTTGATCAGCATGCTGACTGTCAGCAGGCTTCCGAAGAAGTGTCTTTATGGGTGGTCTCTTGCAAACGAGAGAGGTGATCACCTGCAGGAGAGACATGCCTTGGAATTTGCTCCAACCCCGAAGAAAGGTTGGTGAGAGGGGGAGCGCGGTCCTTGGCATCGGCGGAAGGAGCAAAGGAAGAGACAGGAACAGAATCGGCCAGCAAAGCAGCAGATGACTCCTCAGACACCCCAAGGTCCACAAGGGCTAAAGGATCCACCTCCGAAGCAGACGAGCGCTGCACCACGCTGGAGAGGCTGCAGCAACACCTCCAAGGAAGGCGGACCGAGCAGTCCCAGGAACAGCCAAATCTGCAAAAAAGGATCGAGAGACAAGGACTCCCCAGGGGGGCAGGGCAGAGCCGCTTTGCTAGTGTCATCGTCTCTCAAGGACCGAGGTTGTCCATTAGTTAAAGGGCCTGCGCTAATCCTTGATGGTTCCTGGAGGAAACCAGTCAAGAAGAAATTTTGGAGGAAGGTTGGGGGTTGGGTTTCTTTTGTTTAAGGAAACCTTCAAAGGAGAAGAATCCCTTCTAGACTTCTTCTTCCTCCATCAACCAAATCTTTCCCACTGGGAGGCAGACCACTACCGACACTCATTACACTTGTTATCCATATTACTCCGTTGCCCCCTACAAGCCGGACAAAAAAGGTGGGGATCGGTATCCTCAGGGGATATAAATGTTCCGCAGGAGCGGCCCTCGGGCCAAGGGCAGGTACGCATGACTGGCAGGGAAGGCACAAACAAACTGAAAAGAACAGGCAAACAAGGGATTAGTAATGGCTGTCCAAATTGGTGAGGAGGAAGAGCAGTAACAACAGTTCTCCATCCGAGCCAAAAGAAAAGCAAAGTACAGACACAGGTGTGTAGTTGAGAGGAAGCTACTAACCCCCATCCCCCTGCTAACTAGCAGTCTGGTTGGTTAACCCTCGCTAAATTCTAATGGCTCGTCCTTTCAGCTTTGCCAAAAGTAATACCCCTATAAAACGGTTTTTGAGGGAAGCGAAAAATCTATTTTTGGATGAGATAATCATGTCGTCCTGGTTGAAGTTCCTTATAGGTAGCTTCCTTGGGTATATTTGACCACGGTGATATTCCCAGAGAATTTTACCTTAAGGTATCCAGAATTCTAACTCCTGGAGCGAATATCCCTAATAAATCTAAATGGGATATCTCATAATATCAGAGGACGTATTCTTGATACGCCACATAGCTATCTTCACCCCGAACAGAGTTAACACTTCGAGGGGTCAAAGTGGCAAGAAAACGAAAAGCGAGAATGAAAGGAGAGCCGTTAATAAGGTACCTCTCCTATCCTGTTTCGAGTGTGTATACAATGCCGCTGACGGCGCCATCTCTATTCCTTGTAGCGAAACACGAAGGTGCTACAGATACTGTATTATAGGGAGGGGTCCTATAGCCCTTTTCATTAAAAGGAAGGGCGGGTCCATCAGGACAACATGGCTATCTCACCCAAAAATAGATTTTTCGCTTCGCTCAAAATCCGTTTTTTGGGCTCAGGCCATGTCGTCCTGATGGAAGTTTACCAGAGCATTACTGTATCTGTGGATTCTCAATTCGTGCCATACCCTCAAGAAAGTATTTCCTGATCTGCATAGACCCAGAGACCTATGATGTTACCGTCATACATCATTTCATCTAATCATAACCCATGTTAGTGCTTCCTGCCCCCTACAGGGAAGAGTCATACTAGACTCTGGAAAAGTCTCGAGGAGTACATATTACCTATGGATGACTAACCGACAAAACCGTATAGTGGTCTCACTCTATACGTTATAAAGCAAGATTTGTAACAGAACCATCCATGTCAGTATGAAATACCAACATGTCCCCTGGAATGACCATTTTTCTGTGGATCAGACAAAGGTTTGTATCCGGTCTGGAACAATCTTGCATTTCCACCACCATTCCTATAGGTCACACAATCTTTCCTTCTAGAGGAAAGAATAAACCAAGAATGTTTGCATGTCGTAGGGAACAATCTCAATGAACATTCATGTAAAATTATCCATAATTTAAATAGTAATACTAAGTATCTTTTTAATAAAATGATGAAGGCAAATAAGACGCAAAGTTCACTAAGAACTAATTTTATTGACAGTCAATAAAATATATGGGTCAATCGACATTTAAAAGAATTACAAAATGTGGATGAACAAATAGTTAAGCATAAAGAAAACAGCAAGACAGAAAAAGGGATTTTGACGTAGGAAAAATCTATTTCTGGGCGAGGGACCTGTGCCGCCCAGTGAATAAGCTCCATTTAAGCACTTATTCTTAGGTAATTTACTGCTAAATATACCAGAGAAAAAATGTAAAGGAGTGCTAGGTTAACTAGCTCGCTCACCTATTGGTGTCGGTATAAAATTGGGCGTATATTCCAGAGGTCCCGCACTATTTAGATTAATCCACGACAGAGAACCCCAATAGAGGAGAGCCGTTCAACCTCACTCGGTACTACTACAATGCATCCGCTCAGAACCCAACTCCTTAGCACCCAAAGTTTGGGGACTCCAAGGGAGAGGAGCTGGGAGGGTTCACTGGGCGGCACAGGTCCCTCGCCCAGAAATAGATTTTTCCTACGTCAAAATCCCTTTTCTGGGCTCGAACCTGTGCCGCCCAGTGAATCTATACAAGAGAAAAATGTCACCAAACTTGCAAAATAAAGGAAAAAACATAAGCGTAAGAGAAATACAGGATGCTTTAATCAGAGATGAGTACCAAAAAAGGGATTTTGACGTAGGAAAAATCTATTTCTGGGCGAGGGACCTGTGCCGCCCAGTGAATAAGCTCCATTTAAGCACTTATTCTTAGGTAATTTACTGCTAAATATACCAGAGAAAAAATGTAAAGGAGTGCTAGGTTAACTAGCTCGCTCACCTATTGGTGTCGGTATAAAATTGGGCGTATATTCCAGAGGTCCCGCACTATTTAGATTAATCCACGACAGAGAACCCCAATAGAGGAGAGCCGTTCAACCTCACTCGGTACTACTACAATGCATCCGCTCAGAACCCAACTCCTTAGCACCCAAAGTTTGGGGACTCCAAGGGAGAGGAGCTGGGAGGGTTCACTGGGCGGCACAGGTCCCTCGCCCAGAAATAGATTTTTCCTACGTCAAAATCCCTTTTCTGGGCTCGAACCTGTGCCGCCCAGTGAATCTATACAAGAGAAAAATGTCACCAAACTTGCAAAATAAAGGAAAAAACATAAGCGTAAGAGAAATACAGGATGCTTTAATCAGAGATGAGTACCAAAAAACAATTATAAGGGTATCTTAAATATGAACATAAATCCAATAAGGTAGGTATAATAATGCCGTGAGTGATAATATATACAGATACTCAGGAGCATAAAATTTACAAATATAATAACAGTATTCAGGTGCGAGACCAACGAATACAATAGGGTATAAATGAGGCAGGTAAGAGGGAGAGATAAAGAGTCAAGGCATTAACCTGTGAGTTACTCGGGAGTAACTACGCTCCCTGCGGCTACTGTAGAAAATTTTAGGGCTTCCAAATGTTTAAGGTAGTGTTTCTTGAACACTGACGGTGATTTCCACCCTGTATACCTGGAAAGGTCTGTAAAATTCATGTGGTGAAAGAAGTTCACCGAGGTGGCAACCGCCCTGATATCATGTGCAAGAGGAAAAGAGTCAGGGTTAGCTTGTTTAATAAAATACAAAATTTGTTGCCTGATCCCTTTAATAGTAATGGTACCGCCTTGTTCTCTAACGAATAGAGGCCCCGAGGAGTTAGAGGAGGTCCGGGATAGATAAGACCTAAGAGTAGTGACAGGGCACAGCGACGGATCTTGCGTGAGGGGAACAATTTTCCAGGAGGTCCATCTGTTTTGAGGGTCTTCATTCTTAGCCAAAAAGAATTTGTTAGGAGAAAGAAGGACCTCTCCTGAAGGCAGAAAGTCAATATGACCCGGGTCTCTCGACAAGGCTGCCAATTCAGAAATTCTTGCCCCGGAAGCCAAGCTCACTAGGAAAAGTGTTTTCCTGAGAAGGGGCATGTAATCACAAGAACTGTTAATGGTATCAGAAGCCAATTTGAGTACGTCATTAAGGAACCAGGTCACCGGGGTAGGACGAGTAACCGGTTTCAGTCTGGCACAAGCTTTCGGAATTGAAGCTAACAAAGAGTCGGTTAAGTCTATGTTAAAACCCACTAGGAAGATCTTTTTCAGAGCCGATTTAATAGTGGTGATAGTATTGGCTGCCAGACCTGATTCTAATAAAGATCTAAAGAAAGTGACTGTAAGGTTCAAGTTCATACAGTTCACGTCTGAGTCTATTAAAAATTTTGCCAACTTTTTAACTGCAGAGTCATACTGACGGATGGTGGAATCCCGTTTATCTGATTCTAGGAACAAGGTGTTTTGAGGATCAATATTGGCACCATGCATAGCCGCAAACTTCATAAAGTCCATAAAGTTAGGGCGCTCTGAATGTTTGAGAAAGCGTACACAACGCGTGTTTGTACTATCTGAGACAGAACCGGATTGGGTATCGGGTGAGGGTATAGTCTCAACTCCCGCAGGAGAGGATACCAGTTGCTCTTGGGCCAGTTGGGTGCGACCAAGGCTACTTGTCCCTTGAAGGATCTCAGTTTGTCTAGAACTTTCAGCAAAAGATTCACCGGGGGAAAGAGATAAATCTTTTCCCAGTTGTCCCAATTCTGTGACATGGCATCTGTGGCGTAAGCCTGAGGGTCTAGATTGGGAGCCACATATACTCTCAATTTGTGGTTGGATTCCGTGGCGAAGAGGTCCACTTGGAGACCGGGAACCTGAGAGAGAATCCACCGAAATGACTTTAGATCGAGTGACCATTCCGATTCTAGAGGGGAGGTCCGGGACAAGGCGTCTGCCACTACATTCCGGACTCCCGCCAGGTGGACAGCTGAAAGATGCCAACGGTTCGAGGCTGCTAGGGAGAATATGGCTACTAGAACATGGTTCAGAGGCCCTGACTTTGACCCGCCTCTGTTGAGGCAGCGGACCACCACTTCGCTGTCGAGGACCAGACGAAGGTGTTGTTTCTTGGGAAGAGCGAGACGTTTCAGGGTTAGAAGAACTGCCATGGCCTCTAGCACATTGATGTGAAAATGGCGGAACAAGGGAGTCCAAAGACCTTGAACTTTCTTGAGCTGAGAATAGCCGCCCCAACCTGATAGGGATGCGTCTGTGTGAATGATTAATTCCGGGGGCGGAAATCGAAGGGGAACTGACTTTGACAGACTGTTTGCTCTTGTCCAAGGAAGAAGTCTTTCCCGTAGAATGGGAGGAAGGCGGACTTTCCTGTCCCGGAGCTTCCGGTTCGCCCTCGAACGCCAGACACGATTGATATCTTTCAATTTTGCCTTCAGAAGAAGATCCGTCACTGAGGCAAACTGAAGGGACCCCAGAATCTTCTCTTGAAGCCGTCTGGAACTTACTTTGTCTTTGAGAAAGCGTTTGGTGTTTCTTGCAATCTCTAACCTCTTGGGTCTGGGAAGACACAGAGTATGAGATATAAGATCCCATTGCAGGCCGAGCCATTGGAACTTCGATTTTGGAAGAAGACGGGACTTCTTGAAGTTGATCTGGAAGCCTAGAGATTGAAGATAATGGATGACTTTGTGAGTGGCTTTTAGGCAATTTTGGGAGGTGTCTGACCAAATGAGCCAGTCGTCCAGATAGGCTACTACTTGAATCCCTTGATTCCTGAGTTCCTGAACAGCGACTTCTGCTAGCTTTGTGAAGATCCTTGGGGCAATGTTGAGCCCGAAAGGCATCACCTTGAAGGAGTAACTTTTGTCCCCTAAGCGAAAGCCTAGGTACGGACGGAAGTGTCTCGCTATCGGGACGTGATAGTAGGCGTCTGTAAGATCGATAGAGGTGGTGACGGCCCCACGGGGAAGTAAGGTCCGCACCTGCGAGACGGTAAGCATTCGAAACTTGTCGCATTGAATGGACAAGTTGAGAAGGGATAGATCTAGAATCACTCTTCTCTTGTCTGAATCCTTCTTCGGGACACTGAACAGCCGACCTTGAAACTTCAGATGTTTCGTTTCTTGTATGGCATTCTTTTGTAAAAGTTCCTGGACAAATTCGACCAGGTCCGGAGTGGAATGTTGACGAAATTTGTTCGGAGGAGGAGGTCCTTGAATCCAACTCCACCCTAGTCCCTTGGAGATGATACTGAACGCCCAGGGACTGAACCTCCATTTGTTGCGGAAGGCATAGAGCCTCCCCCCTACCTGCTGCACCTCAGTATTGGTTTGAGGAGTTGCCTCCACGTCCGCCTCGGAAGTTCTTTCCTCTGCGAAAGGCTCTTCCCCTGCCTTTGTTCTGGTTAGAGCCACGGTGGTAGCCTCTACCTCTACCATAACTCTGGGAAGAGCTATGAGCCTCGTAGGACTGGTTAAAGGCAGGGGAAGTGGCGGAGGCACCAGAAAGCTGGCTCTTAGGTAGCAGAACGGTGACATAGTCATCCGAAGGAGCCCGAGAGGTGGAAGGCTGTGCAGGGGCAACAGAAGATGGAGGAAGAGGCAGCCGGAAGTTGGATGAAGCACTCTGTTGTTGCCTGAACTGGGTGGAGGTATATGGTCTAAGCTTCTTCCTACCCCGGGCTTGATAATTTGCGGGGTCATACTTGCGTTTAGGGGTCAAACCCCAACGGGCTTTAAGGCTCTGATTAACCCTAGTGGCCTCCGCCAAGACTTCCTCTACGAGATCCTCGGGGAAGAGATTTGAACCCCAACAGGAAGACCGGATGAGTTTATTAGGTTCATGCCTAATCGTCGCCTCAGCTAGAACATGCTTGCGACATCTGCGTTTAGCAGTAGCAAAGTCATATAAGTCATAATATAACGACTGTAGCGTAGCCTTGTTGAGAGACTTAAAAATACTCTCCGTATCGTAAGTCAAGGCTATCGACTCCGTGGATGTGGCCAGGTTTAGAGTACGGCCCACACGTAGGCGGGAATCATATTCCTGTTTAATGAGAGATTCCGGGAGACGGGGAAGCTTCTCACTAAACAAGACTGAGGCACAGTCTGCTGCAAGCTTGCCGGAGGTAAAGGTGGTATGGACGTTGTCCCAACACTCAATACCTGAGGGAAGAAGGAGGGAGATTGGATCCACCTCTCGGATGGGAGGCAAGGGCTTCTCCTCTAGAGCATATTGAAAGGCAAGCTCTGCCACCTTATTGACGCATGGAGTCAAGGTGTTCTTGTCCATTAAGAACATCGTAAAGGAGCTTTTATGAGGCGTCAGCATGGTGTTAGTGCAGCCGATGTCATTCAAAAATCTGGCCCAAACAGATTGGGCTTGCTCCTTCGGGAAGATGACCGTCTCTTTGGGGACCTTGTCTAATCGGACTAAAGCTTCCTCGGTAAGTCTGGCATAACCATGAAATGGAAATGCCAGACCCGGAGGAAAGAATTCAAAGTCCTCTAGAGGGCGAGTGCCAAGGCCCTCCAGAGTCAACATTCCGTCTGAGAACGGGGAATGAAGAGCCATCCGCCAGGGGTTGTTCTTGGCAAACGGCGGGAGCTTAGAGGCATCCGGTATGAGAGAGCTTTGGACTCTCTCCGGAGCTCCTTGCTCTAAAGCCCCAATTCTCTGACCGAAGTTAGAGAACATCGTGTCCATCCTCGACTGCATCTCCGAAACCAACTTTTCCTGCATCTCCGACACGATGCGAAGCATAGCTGATTCGGAAAGGCCCGGGCTAGCAGCAGGAGGGGCGGAAGGAACTCCCGGGTCGTGAGACTTAGAGGAGGAACCAGAGGTCTTTGAAGACGGGTTCGTACCATGTTTAGAGCCATGAGAAGTCTTGTGAGGCTTGCGAGCTTTGGGTAAGGTCCTTGAAGTAGACTTATCCTTAGGGGGAACCGGGTATGAACGTTGAGACGAATCACGGTCCCCAGAAAATCCAAGAAAGGAAGAGCGATCAGAAGAAGAAGAAAGAGCGGGGCTGAGGATAGGAATCTCAGCGCCGGACACACCTGCCTCACTTACCACCCTACCTGTATCCGGCTCGTCTAGCAACATTGGTTCGACGTCCAGGTTCATGGAGGCAACATTGTCCTCCAGACCTCCGGGGGCGTCCGATGGATCTTGCTCAGGGTCGATGAGACCCGTTATAGTGGCATCAATGTGGGCAATGATGGGAGCTGCCACATGCCTAGCCACAGCAGCTGAAGACTTGGCGTTGGGGTAAACCATGGTGCAGTAGTCCTCAGATAGGACGTACGGCCGCTTAGACTTTACATTCCGGGCAAAACCACCAACCCACACCTTCAGTGTGGCCCGAGCCGCAGACTTTTGCTCCGGGGATGCCTGAAATAATAGTGGGAATTATAAAAGGGAAACTCCCAATGGTCCTTCAAGACCATAGATATCTTACTAATAGTAAATAAAATAAGAAGGCAATATAGCCAACGGGACTCACCGAGTCAGAACCAAGGGTAGTGATGAGGTCGAAGCAAATCACACAGTTATCCGGGTGCCATACCACAACGTCTTCCAGTTGAACCCCACAAGGGGCGTGAGATCGGCAGACGGAGTGGCCACAAGGCTGGTGCAGAACAGCTGCACAGGCCGGCGTCAGACAATGCACCATCTGTAAAAAGAATAGTATATGAGAAACTGTAATTCTCTTAATTAGGGGCGGGTCTGGAGGACCCGGGCCTAACATAGGTCTAACACAAGATTAGAGCCTAACTGTACTATTCTATAAGTGGCCTAACATAGGTCTAACACAAGAATAGAGTTTAACTGTACTATTCTTTTAAGTAGGGCCTAACATAGGTCTAACACAAGATTAGACTGTAAAAAATAAAATAAATTTTTTTTTTTTTTTTTTTTTTTTTTTTTTTTTTTTTTTTTTTTTTTAGGGGCGGGTCCGGAGGACCCGGGCCTAACATAGGTCTAACGCAAGGTTAGAGCTTAACTATAATATTCTTACATAGGGGCGGGACCGGGGGTCCCGGGCCTAAACATAAGTCTAACTTGAAACTAAAGTATAGCCATCCATTCCGGTCAAGCCGGGAGCATAAAAAAGGATGCAAAAACAAGGAATTAAGACACATAGTGTCTGATTTCCCGGGGTGGGGTAGACCCCGGGCCGGGAAATAAAGGTATATTCAATACCAATTCCTTTAGGGACTCCGGGGTAGTGATCTGTCATATATAATCATCATAGGAAATGTTATAAAATAATAGGGGGGCGGAACTGTAACTAAGAACTGCCAATCGAACCCGGAGGGTTTCGTATAACATAAGCCAGAATGAAAAGTGAATATAAAATAGGGTACACCGGGATCCAACTCTGTAGACCGGTGGCCAACCAGACTAGACAGAGACTAAACCGCCGGGCCACCCGGAGGACAAAGTCCATAAACACTTAACTACCCCCTCTAAAAGGAGGGAAGGCAACGGTCCCTTAGTGGAGGGGGGAGAAGCCTAGCCTCCCACCTAGCTAGAGGGGGAGCGTGGGGGAGGATCACGTGATACGAGGCAGCAGGGCTACCAACTGACGATCCCCAACAGACAGATCAAACGGAGTAATGGCACAAATATTCATTATAATAATAATAAAAGCGTTAAATATATGAATAAACACATAGAAAATTTTTGGGCAAGGCATGCAACATAAATAATTAAATCGCAAAAGACACACCTGATGGCTAAAATAACATTGCCGCCTTAGCACGGTCGGCAGCCATAGCGATACGTAAATGATATCGGCCCAAAAATTGAACCACGAGGATTCTAAACGCTAAATAATGAATATTCACAATAACAAATAATATTTGATAATAAAAATAAAACACATAGTAACACCGCAAGTGAAAATTAAAAGCTCTCAAAAACAGGAGTACCAACTGTAGTGAAATCAAGCAAGATCGGTATGAACGAAGAGAATAAACTCCTATAATATAAATATTAAACGATCTAGGTTGCTCAAAACACAGTAAAACCCAGCTTGGTACTTAACTTGGACGGTGTCTCCTGGGAAACCGACGAAGAAGCCATAATTCACTAGAAAATATCCAAAAATCGAGAGCACTTGAAAAATGCGGGTTACTGCACAAGTCGTGCTAAACGGAGTTGGGTTCTGAGCGGATGCATTGTAGTAGTACCGAGTGAGGTTGAACGGCTCTCCTCTATTGGGGTTCTCTGTCGTGGATTAATCTAAATAGTGCGGGACCTCTGGAATATACGCCCAATTTTATACCGACACCAATAGGTGAGCGAGCTAGTTAACCTAGCACTCCTTTACATTTTTTCTCTGGTATATTTAGCAGTAAATTACCTAAGAATAAGTGCTTAAATGGAGCTTATTCACTGGGCGGCACAGGTTCGAGCCCAGAAAACAATTATAAGGGTATCTTAAATATGAACATAAATCCAATAAGGTAGGTATAATAATGCCGTGAGTGATAATATATACAGATACTCAGGAGCATAAAATTTACAAATATAATAACAGTATTCAGGTGCGAGACCAACGAATACAATAGGGTATAAATGAGGCAGGTAAGAGGGAGAGATAAAGAGTCAAGGCATTAACCTGTGAGTTACTCGGGAGTAACTACGCTCCCTGCGGCTACTGTAGAAAATTTTAGGGCTTCCAAATGTTTAAGGTAGTGTTTCTTGAACACTGACGGTGATTTCCACCCTGTATACCTGGAAAGGTCTGTAAAATTCATGTGGTGAAAGAAGTTCACCGAGGTGGCAACCGCCCTGATATCATGTGCAAGAGGAAAAGAGTCAGGGTTAGCTTGTTTAATAAAATACAAAATTTGTTGCCTGATCCCTTTAATAGTAATGGTACCGCCTTGTTCTCTAACGAATAGAGGCCCCGAGGAGTTAGAGGAGGTCCGGGATAGATAAGACCTAAGAGTAGTGACAGGGCACAGCGACGGATCTTGCGTGAGGGGAACAATTTTCCAGGAGGTCCATCTGTTTTGAGGGTCTTCATTCTTAGCCAAAAAGAATTTGTTAGGAGAAAGAAGGACCTCTCCTGAAGGCAGAAAGTCAATATGACCCGGGTCTCTCGACAAGGCTGCCAATTCAGAAATTCTTGCCCCGGAAGCCAAGCTCACTAGGAAAAGTGTTTTCCTGAGAAGGGGCATGTAATCACAAGAACTGTTAATGGTATCAGAAGCCAATTTGAGTACGTCATTAAGGAACCAGGTCACCGGGGTAGGACGAGTAACCGGTTTCAGTCTGGCACAAGCTTTCGGAATTGAAGCTAACAAAGAGTCGGTTAAGTCTATGTTAAAACCCACTAGGAAGATCTTTTTCAGAGCCGATTTAATAGTGGTGATAGTATTGGCTGCCAGACCTGATTCTAATAAAGATCTAAAGAAAGTGACTGTAAGGTTCAAGTTCATACAGTTCACGTCTGAGTCTATTAAAAATTTTGCCAACTTTTTAACTGCAGAGTCATACTGACGGATGGTGGAATCCCGTTTATCTGATTCTAGGAACAAGGTGTTTTGAGGATCAATATTGGCACCATGCATAGCCGCAAACTTCATAAAGTCCATAAAGTTAGGGCGCTCTGAATGTTTGAGAAAGCGTACACAACGCGTGTTTGTACTATCTGAGACAGAACCGGATTGGGTATCGGGTGAGGGTATAGTCTCAACTCCCGCAGGAGAGGATACCAGTTGCTCTTGGGCCAGTTGGGTGCGACCAAGGCTACTTGTCCCTTGAAGGATCTCAGTTTGTCTAGAACTTTCAGCAAAAGATTCACCGGGGGAAAGAGATAAATCTTTTCCCAGTTGTCCCAATTCTGTGACATGGCGTCTGTGGCGTAAGCCTGAGGGTCTAGATTGGGAGCCACATATACTCTCAATTTGTGGTTGGATTCCGTGGCGAAGAGGTCCACTTGGAGACCGGGAACCTGAGAGAGAATCCACCGAAATGACTTTAGATCGAGTGACCATTCCGATTCTAGAGGGGAGGTCCGGGACAGGGCGTCTGCCACTACATTCCGGACTCCCGCCAGGTGGACAGCTGAAAGATGCCAACGGTTCGAGGCTGCTAGGGAGAATATGGCTACTAGAACATGGTTCAGAGGCCCTGACTTTGACCCGCCTCTGTTGAGGCAGCGGACCACCACTTCGCTGTCGAGGACCAGACGAAGGTGTTGTTTCTTGGGAAGAGCGAGACGTTTCAGGGTTAGAAGAACTGCCATGGCCTCTAGCACATTGATGTGAAAATGGCGGAACAAGGGAGTCCAAAGACCTTGAACTTTCTTGAGCTGAGAATAGCCGCCCCAACCTGATAGGGATGCGTCTGTGTGAATGATTAATTCCGGGGGCGGAAATCGAAGGGGAACTGACTTTGACAGACTGTTTGCTCTTGTCCAAGGAAGAAGTCTTTCCCGTAGAATGGGAGGAAGGCGGACTTTCCTGTCCCGGAGCTTCCGGTTCGCCCTCGAACGCCAGACACGATTGATATCTTTCAATTTTGCCTTCAGAAGAAGATCCGTCACTGAGGCAAACTGAAGGGACCCCAGAATCTTCTCTTGAAGCCGTCTGGAACTTACTTTGTCTTTGAGAAAGCGTTTGGTGTTTCTTGCAATCTCTAACCTCTTGGGTCTGGGAAGACACAGAGTATGAGATATAAGATCCCATTGCAGGCCGAGCCATTGGAACTTCGATTTTGGAAGAAGACGGGACTTCTTGAAGTTGATCTGGAAGCCTAGAGATTGAAGATAATGGATGACTTTGTGAGTGGCTTTTAGGCAATTTTGGGAGGTGTCTGACCAAATGAGCCAGTCGTCCAGATAGGCTACTACTTGAATCCCTTGATTCCTGAGTTCCTGAACAGCGACTTCTGCTAGCTTTGTGAAGATCCTTGGGGCAATGTTGAGCCCGAAAGGCATCACCTTGAAGGAGTAACTTTTGTCCCCTAAGCGAAAGCCTAGGTACGGACGGAAGTGTCTCGCTATCGGGACGTGATAGTAGGCGTCTGTAAGATCGATAGAGGTGGTGACGGCCCCACGGGGAAGTAAGGTCCGCACCTGCGAGACGGTAAGCATTCGAAACTTGTCGCATTGAATGGACAAGTTGAGAAGGGATAGATCTAGAATCACTCTTCTCTTGTCTGAATCCTTCTTCGGGACACTGAACAGCCGACCTTGAAACTTCAGATGTTTCGTTTCTTGTATGGCATTCTTTTGTAAAAGTTCCTGGACAAATTCGACCAGGTCCGGAGTGGAATGTTGACGAAATTTGTTCGGAGGAGGAGGTCCTTGAATCCAACTCCACCCTAGTCCCTTGGAGATGATACTGAACGCCCAGGGACTGAACCTCCATTTGTTGCGGAAGGCATAGAGCCTCCCCCCTACCTGCTGCACCTCAGTATTGGTTTGAGGAGTTGCCTCCACGTCCGCCTCGGAAGTTCTTTCCTCTGCGAAAGGCTCTTCCCCTGCCTTTGTTCTGGTTAGAGCCACGGTGGTAGCCTCTACCTCTACCATAACTCTGGGAAGAGCTATGAGCCTCGTAGGACTGGTTAAAGGCAGGGGAAGTGGCGGAGGCACCAGAAAGCTGGCTCTTAGGTAGCAGAACGGTGACATAGTCATCCGAAGGAGCCCGAGAGGTGGAAGGCTGTGCAGAGGCAACAGAAGATGGAGGAAGAGGCAGCCGGAAGTTGGATGAAGCACTCTGTTGTTGCCTGAACTGGGTGGAGGTATATGGTCTAAGCTTCTTCCTACCCCGGGCTTGATAATTTGCGGGGTCATACTTGCGTTTAGGGGTCAAACCCCAACGGGCTTTAAGGCTCTGATTAACCCTAGTGGCCTCCGCCAAGACTTCCTCTACGAGATCCTCGGGGAAGAGATTTGAACCCCAACAGGAGGACCGGATGAGTTTATTAGGTTCATGCCTAATCGTCGCCTCAGCTAGAACATGCTTGCGACATCTGCGTTTAGCAGTAGCAAAGTCATATAAGTCATAATATAACGACTGTAGCGTAGCCTTGTTGAGAGACTTAAAAATACTCTCCGTATCGTAAGTCAAGGCTATCGACTCCGTGGATGTGGCCAGGTTTAGAGTACGGCCCACACGTAGGCGGGAATCATATTCCTGTTTAATGAGAGATTCCGGGAGACGGGGAAGCTTCTCACTAAACAAGACTGAGGCACAGTCTGCTGCAAGCTTGCCGGAGGTAAAGGTGGTATGGACGTTGTCCCAACACTCAATACCTGAGGGAAGAAGGAGGGAGATTGGATCCACCTCTCGGATGGGAGGCAAGGGCTTCTCCTCCAGAGCATATTGAAAGGCAAGCTCTGCCACCTTATTGACGCATGGAGTCAAGGTGTTCTTGTCCATTAAGAACATCGTAAAGGAGCTTTTATGAGGCGTCAGCATGGTGTTAGTGCAGCCGATGTCATTCAAAAATCTGGCCCAAACAGATTGGGCTTGCTCCTTCGGGAAGATGACCGTCTCTTTGGGGACCTTGTCTAATCGGACTAAAGCTTCCTCGGTAAGTCTGGCATAACCATGAAATGGAAATGCCAGACCCGGAGGAAAGAATTCAAAGTCCTCTAGAGGGCGAGTGCCAAGGCCCTCCAGAGTCAACATTCCGTCTGAGAACGGGGAATGAAGAGCCATCCGCCAGGGGTTGTTCTTGGCAAACGGCGGGAGCTTAGAGGCATCCGGTATGAGAGAGCTTTGGACTCTCTCCGGAGCTCCTTGCTCTAAAGCCCCAATTCTCTGACCGAAGTTAGAGAACATCGTGTCCATCCTCGACTGCATCTCCGAAACCAACTTTTCCTGCATCTCCGACACGATGCGAAGCATAGCTGATTCGGAAAGGCCCGGGCTAGCAGCAGGAGGGGCGGAAGGAACTCCCGGGTCGTGAGACTTAGAGGAGGAACCAGAGGTCTTTGAAGACGGGTTCGTACCATGTTTAGAGCCATGAGAAGTCTTGTGAGGCTTGCGAGCTTTGGGTAAGGTCCTTGAAGTAGACTTATCCTTAGGGGGAACCGGGTATGAACGTTGAGACGAATCACGGTCCCCAGAAAATCCAAGAAAGGAAGAGCGATCAGAAGAAGAAGAAAGAGCGGGGCTGAGGATAGGAATCTCAGCGCCGGACACACCTGCCTCACTTACCACCCTACCTGTATCCGGCTCGTCTAGCAACATTGGTTCGACGTCCAGGTTCATGGAGGCAACATTGTCCTCCAGACCTCCGGGGGCGTCCGATGGATCTTGCTCTGGGTCGATGAGACCCGTTATAGTGGCATCAATGTGGGCAATGATGGGAGCTGCCACATGCCTAGCCACAGCAGCTGAAGACTTGGCGTTGGGGTAAACCATGGTGCAGTAGTCCTCAGATAGGACGTACGGCCGCTTAGACTTTACATTCCGGGCAAAACCACCAACCCACACCTTCAGTGTGGCCCGAGCCGCAGACTTTTGCTCCGGGGATGCCTGAAATAATAGTGGGAATTATAAAAGGGAAACTCCCAATGGTCCTTCAAGACCATAGATATCTTACTAATAGTAAATAAAATAAGAAGGCAATATAGCCAACGGGACTCACCGAGTCAGAACCAAGGGTAGTGATGAGGTCGAAGCAAATCACACAGTTATCCGGGTGCCATACCACAACGTCTTCCAGTTGAACCCCACAAGGGGCGTGAGATCGGCAGACGGAGTGGCCACAAGGCTGGTGCAGAACAGCTGCACAGGCCGGCGTCAGACAATGCACCATCTGTAAAAAGAATAGTATATGAGAAACTGTAATTCTCTTAATTAGGGGCGGGTCTGGAGGACCCGGGCCTAACATAGGTCTAACACAAGATTAGAGCCTAACTGTACTATTCTATAAGTGGCCTAACATAGGTCTAACACAAGAATAGAGTTTAACTGTACTATTCTTTTAAGTAGGGCCTAACATAGGTCTAACACAAGATTAGACTGTAAAAAATAAAAAAATAAATTTTTTTTTTTTTTTTTTTTTTTTTTTTTTTTTTTTTTTTTTTTTTTTTTTTTTTTTTTTTTTAGGGGCGGGTCCGGAGGACCCGGGCCTAACATAGGTCTAACGCAAGGTTAGAGCTTAACTATAATATTCTTACATAGGGGCGGGACCGGGGGTCCCGGGCCTAAACATAAGTCTAACTTGAAACTAAAGTATAGCCATCCATTCCGGTCAAGCCGGGAGCATAAAAAAGGATGCAAAAACAAGGAATTAAGACACATAGTGTCTGATTTCCCGGGGTGGGGTAGACCCCGGGCCGGGAAATAAAGGTATATTCAATACCAATTCCTTTAGGGACTCCGGGGTAGTGATCTGTCATATATAATCATCATAGGAAATGTTATAAAATAATAGGGGGGCGGAACTGTAACTAAGAACTGCCAATCGAACCCGGAGGGTTTCGTATAACATAAGCCAGAATGAAAAGTGAATATAAAATAGGGTACACCGGGATCCAACTCTGTAGACCGGTGGCCAACCAGACTAGACAGAGACTAAACCGCCGGGCCACCCGGAGGACAAAGTCCATAAACACTTAACTACCCCCTCTAAAAGGAGGGAAGGCAACGGTCCCTTAGTGGAGGGGGGAGAAGCCTAGCCTCCCACCTAGCTAGAGGGGGAGCGTGGGGGAGGATCACGTGATACGAGGCAGCAGGGCTACCAACTGACGATCCCCAACAGACAGATCAAACGGAGTAATGGCACAAATATTCATTATAATAATAATAAAAGCGTTAAATATATGAATAAACACATAGAAAATTTTTGGGCAAGGCATGCAACATAAATAATTAAATCGCAAAAGACACACCTGATGGCTAAAATAACATTGCCGCCTTAGCACGGTCGGCAGCCATAGCGATACGTAAATGATATCGGCCCAAAAATTGAACCACGAGGATTCTAAACGCTAAATAATGAATATTCACAATAACAAATAATATTTGATAATAAAAATAAAACACATAGTAACACCGCAAGTGAAAATTAAAAGCTCTCAAAAACAGGAGTACCAACTGTAGTGAAATCAAGCAAGATCGGTATGAACGAAGAGAATAAACTCCTATAATATAAATATTAAACGATCTAGGTTGCTCAAAACACAGTAAAACCCAGCTTGGTACTTAACTTGGACGGTGTCTCCTGGGAAACCGACGAAGAAGCCATAATTCACTAGAAAATATCCAAAAATCGAGAGCACTTGAAAAATGCGGGTTACTGCACAAGTCGTGCTAAACGGAGTTGGGTTCTGAGCGGATGCATTGTAGTAGTACCGAGTGAGGTTGAACGGCTCTCCTCTATTGGGGTTCTCTGTCGTGGATTAATCTAAATAGTGCGGGACCTCTGGAATATACGCCCAATTTTATACCGACACCAATAGGTGAGCGAGCTAGTTAACCTAGCACTCCTTTACATTTTTTCTCTGGTATATTTAGCAGTAAATTACCTAAGAATAAGTGCTTAAATGGAGCTTATTCACTGGGCGGCACAGGTTCGAGCCCAGAAATATTGTTTTTCCTGAAAGGAAAACATATAATTGCCACTTTTGGATTGAAAAAATCAAAACTGTTTTACAGTCTGTATTACTGTTCAAATACACTAGCGTAACAAACGCTCGTCACATGTGTCCGTATTATGCTTGGTTCACCTTTCTCTATGAAACAGTTTATAAGGACACTTTAGTGGCCTAACAATTAGTTTGTAGAAACCGTCTGTGACTACACACCCACCTGTAAATAAATCGTCCCCAATTAATTTCACTGTTCCTCGCATATTTAAACAGCAGGTCTAAGGACACTACCTGCTGCTACCACAGACTTCTTAAGTACCTCTACTTGCTTCGCATAATGTTTAAAGAATACCCTGGATGACTTCCAGCTAGTGTATGAGCGAAGATGTTCAAAATCCATATTGTTGAAGAAATTTATGGAAGAGGCAACTTTTCTCGGATCGTGACCTGCGAGTGTACTGTCTGGATCCACTCTGCGAATAAAATAGGTGATTTTTGCCCTTAGTTGCTTCAGAGATAAATTTGAGCCTGAGGTTTCTCCCCTAAACAGCTGTCCTCCCTTAAAGTCTGAAGTTCTACGAAGAGAGACCTTTAGGCACTCCACTGGACATAGATATGCATCTTCCTTCAGAGGGCAGATTCTCCAGGGACCCCACCTATTGGTGGGTAGCTCGTGTTTGGCGAAAAATGTAGGATCCGGGAAAAGGTTCAGATCTCCCCCATCTAGGAACCGAATATTCTGGCCCCCGAAGCGAGTGCAAACAGAAAAATAATTTTGTGTCAAATCCTTTAAAGCACACTCTTCATTATTCAACATTGAAGCAAAATGAAGAACTTTATTCAAAAACCATGAAATGGGTTTCGGAGGTGCTGATGGTCTGAGCCTAGCACAGGCCTTTGGAATTTTGTTAAAAATATCGTTAGAGAGGTCGACATGGAAGGCATATAGAATAGGTTTTCCCTAGGCAGATTTACACGTTGATATTGTGTTGACTGCTAAACCTTGTTCAAGAAGGTGAATGAAGAACGATAAACAAAAATCTGTCGAGATCTTTTGCGGTTTCTTCGCCTTGACAAATGACACCCACTTCTTCCATGAAGACTCATATTAACTTCTTGTAGAATTGGACTTGTATTCTTCTAAGAAGTCTATACTGTCTTTTGATATTCCGAATTGATTTCTCACCGCTGGGGAGAGAAAATCATGAGATGTAGGTTCCGGGTTCTCTGTGATGAAGCGAAGACAGTCGACTTCTGTACTCGCTGAGTCAAAACTGGATCTGGCAGCGGCAAAAACTTCAGTCGTAGTTCTAATGCTAGAGGGAACCAGACGCTGTTCGGCCACTTGTGAGCCACTATTGCCGCTATCCCCTTGAAAGATCTCAGTTTGTCGAGGACCTTCAGGAGAAGGTTGTGCGGAGGGAACAGGTAAATCCTGGACCATCTGTTCCATTCCAGGGACATAGTGTCCACTGCTTCCGCTAGCGGGTCCTCGTAAGGGGACACATAAAGATGTAACTTCCTGTTGTCGTTCGTCGCAAAGAGGTCTATCTGCAGCTCCGGGACTTGATTCGAGATGAACGAGAATGATCTTGCGTCTAGGGACCATTCTGACTCTATCGGTGTAAACCTGGATAGAGCGTCCGCTGTCACGTTGCGGAACCCTTGAAGGTGAACTGCTGACAGGTGCCATTTTCTCTTCTCCGCTAGGTGGAAAATGGCTAACATCACTTGGTTGATTTGAGGTGACTTCGACCCTTGTCGATTCAGGCATCTCACTATCACCTTGCTGTCCAGGACCAATCTTATGTGGGTCGAGTGGCGAGGAGATACTTTCTTCGGTGTAAGAAATACTGCCATGGCTTCCAGAAAGTTGATATGAAACTTCTTGAACAGGTTGGACCAAGCTCCTTTTACTTTCTTCCGGTGAGAGTGACCTCCCCTTCCCTCCTTTGAAGCTTCCGTGTGAATCGTAATGGAGGGGGGAGGTGGCTGAAGAAGTACCGCCTTCTTCAGTTGCTTGGCTTTGGACCACGGCTTGAGAAGCGTTCGCAGGCGAGTCGGTAGTGGTCTCATCAGATCTCTTCGAGCGTTTGATGCGTATCTTTTCCAAACTCCTGTTGCATCCTTTAGCTGTGCTCTTAGCACGGGATCTGTTATTGAGGCAAATTGTAGAGAGCCCAGCACTCTCTCTTGCTTGCGTCTTGATATCCATTTGGATTCTAGAAGTTTCTTGACAGATCCTGCTATTTCCTTCCTCTTCTTTACAGGAATGGAAAGTTGGTGTGACTGTAAGTTCCAGTGGATTCCCAACCACTGAAACTTTTGAGATGGAAAGAGTCGAGACTTTTTTATGTTGATCTTGAATCCTAGGTGTTCCAGAAACTGGATCACCTTTTCGGAGGCCTGCAAGCACTCTGTCCTGGATGCTGCCCACACCAGCCAGTCGTCCAGGTAGGCTACTACTTGGATTCCCTTTAGGCGTAATTGATGGACAGCTGCGTTTGCAAGCTTCGTAAAGATTCCTGGGGCTATGTTTAGCCCGAATGGTATGGCTTTGAAGGTATAAAGTCTTCTTTGTAGCTTGAACCCTAGGTAGGAGGAGAGATGATGATTCATTGGAACGTGCCAATAAGTGTGTGACATGTCTATAGAGACGGTGTAGGCCCGTTTGGGCAGCAGGGTCCTTATGTGTTGAAGTGTCAGCATCCTGAACTTGTAGTTCACTATGAACTTGTTGAGTGGCGACAAGTCCAGAATGACTCTGAGTTTTTCTGAGTCCTTCTTTGGAACACAAAACAGCCTTCCTTGGAACTTGATGGACTTTACTCTTCGGATTACCCTTTTTTCCAAGAGTTCCCGAACATATTCTTCCAGAATGGGGGTCGAGTGTTGGAAGAATTGTGGGAATGGAGGCCGAGTGTTCACCCAGCTCCAACCCAGTCCATTCTTGATTAGGCTGTGGGCCCAGGGATCGAAGGTCCAGCGATCCCGAAAAAAGGGAAGTCTCCCTCCTACCGGAACCATCTCACTTCTGCTGATGTGGACATGAGGCCTTGCCTCCTTAACCGCGTCCCCCCCTGAATCCCCTTCTTCTTGAGGGGCGTCTAGTCGAGCCTCTGGCTGCTCCTCTAGCTCTTGGACGAAAGGTCGTTGTCTGCCTTTCGAACGCTGGGTTAAACGCCGGTGACTGAGATGTCACGGCTTGGGGTACCAACTGGCATGTGGTCGGAGGTTGTGCCACCAACTGAGGCACCGCGGTCACTGGAAGTTGCTGCTGCTGCTGTCTGTAAGGTTTAGCCAGCCGAGAGGATAGCCTAGGCTTCTTTGTCTTCCTCTTAGGTTGGGGATCCTCATCCGGGGAAGACTTTCTCTTAAAAGTTAGGCCCTTTTGGAGAAAGAATCTATTCTCCGTGGCGGCCTTATCTACCACCTCTGTGACCACTTCATTAGGGAAGAGGTCTTTACCCCATATACAAGAGGAAATCAGTTTCCTAGGTTTGTGCCTCACTGCAGCCGGGGCGAACACGAACTCACTACAAGCTCTCCTAGCTTTGATTAAACTATAGATGTCCTTTGTAACTGTGGCCAGATGGGTCTTGGCCACTACCAAGAACATGTGCTGGTTCTCGGGGTCGCTTGCTATCATCTCCAGAGTTGTCTGTTAAGACATTGACGCCGCAAGCTTCTCTTTTGTCTCTTGCTCCCTGCCCAAGAGAAACTCAGACAGCTTCGGAAGGTCTTCGCCAAATTGACGTCCGGCAATATCGGCTTCCAACTTCCCGACTGAGAAGGTAAGATGAACATCCTTCCAGTCCTTCTGGTCCATAGGCAAAGCCAGGGACAACGGCTTACACTCCTCCAAAGAGAGGCACAGTTTCCCTGCCTCAACTGCCTTTAAGGTAGCCTTGCACCCCTTCTCCATAAAGGGAAAGGCTCTGGTAGGAGAAGCCACAAAGGAGGGATGCTTCTTACTCAAAGCTGGTACCTTTGAGTTTGTGAAGCCCCTCACTTTCAAAGAGCTCGATAGTAAGGCCTGTGCTTTACCATGGTCAAAGACTATGACCGCTTTCGGCTCTGTCTCCTCCTTTGATGCTGGCTCCTTCCTAAGTCGGACATAGCAGTCCGGATAAGACTCCTTGTTGGGCCAGAACTCCACTTCCTCAAAGGGAATTGAGCCCAACTTCTCTGAAATGACAATCTACCCAGTTGTAATAGGCATGTGTTCGGCATACCTCCAAGGATTGGCATCCGAACACAAGGGAAGATCTTTCACATTGAGCTTCTTCTGAGGCCCACGTGATGCTGCAAGTCTCCGCATCTCTAGCTTCAATGCAGCTTCTTTCTCATCACTCTTCTTTTGCATTTGTTAAATCATTTCAACAACTGAAGTAAGAGTCCTTCCTAGATCACCTGGGATAGTAGACGATGTTGAATTAATGGGTTCTGGGGCCGGAACCGATGTAATCGACAACTCGTCAATTTCTTCTTCCTCCGAATCTGGAGCCTGGGTCAGCTCCTCTTCTTGGCCTTCTGCCAGACGGTCCTTTCCGGTATACTCAGACACCTCCGACATACTATCGTCCAGTTGGATGTCTTGAAGGGCGTCCAAGATTTCAGAATCAACCGGGATCTCCGCGTGAGGCTGAGGAATTACTGCATCCGCAGATGCCTTAGGAAAAAGGTAGGCCCTCATCTTCTCACTTGGAAGGTAGGGGCCTGAAGTATTCTTTTGAAAGCCCCTCACCCAGGATCTTAACTTTTCCCTAGCTGCGTCCCTTGACCCTGTAGTCTTAGGGGCGTCAAATGCCTCGGTAATCAGGTTTGAACAAATGGTACATACCTGAGGGTCCCAATACCGGATATCACCTTTGGAGACTGCGCATGCTGCGTGCCTCCTGCACAACTCATGTCCACAGAACATAATCCCGCACTTCGGATGGTCCTCCTGTAAGAGAAGAAATTCCATGAGTATCAAGTGAAGACATATCACTGGATAAATTATGAAAATACATATATAGCTTTTGACTATCAAGCTAGAAATGAAAGAAGGAAAGACACATACTTGTATTTCCTGCCCAGCCAATTGCTGTAACCTTCCAGATATTAAAACATTAAGGTTAAGTCTCATTCTAGAATAACCTTCAATATAATTTCCAGAGGAAATTTTGGTGTAGCTCACACCATAGTAAGAGTTTTAATATTCTGGATAATCAGTAAAGAAAGAACTCACTTTCTCTATCCTGTACGGTCCCAACAAAAGGCTGTACTAGTAAACACAATGTATGTTGGAAAATTTTTAGTTTTACAAAATATTCCTTAATATAGTTTTCTCCTTACAGTATATACTAGTAGAAATACTGGCTAAAGTACATAACATAATGTTTGCAGGCCGGCCTGTGCCGGCCTGTGCCGGCCAGCACGTCCCTTAACCTAGTTAAAGGTACATCAAAATGTTTGCCGGCCAGCACTTGCCGGCCCGTACCTTAGCTTAGCTTAGAGGTACAGTGAACCCTCGTTTATCGCGGTAGATAGGTTCCAGACCCGACCGCGATAGGTGAAAATCCGCGAAGTATTGACACCATATTTACCTATTTATTTAACATGTATATTCAGACTTTTAAAACCTTCCTTTGTACGTATTACTGTTAACAAACTACCCTTTAATGTACAGAACACTTAATGCATGTACTACAGTACCCTAAACTAAAACAGGCACAAATATTAAAGGCGATTTTATATCATGCGTTTCCTAAACACGCCAAAAAGCATGATAAAAAATGGCAACCAATGTTTTTTTTATGTTTATCTCTGATCATAATGAAGAAACAAACACAGTTACACATCTGTGTATAGGTTAGTTTTTGCATCGATTATATTGATTATTCAGTACAGTATGTTGATTTTGTTATTACCAATGTTTTACTTAATTTTTCTTAGGACTTCCAAATGAAATGGTTTTCTTTATGACGCCGCCTGAAACGACGGCGTCATAAAGTACGCTCAGTAAACAACCACGCTCAGTAAACAAAGAAGGCATTTAACGCGCATGATGAAAGTGATAAATAATGACATTTACAGTAAAAGCTTTTAGGAAATATGTTATTACAAATATTATTTACCGTATCTATATAAAATCATACAGTACATACTGTACGTAGCAAAGCAGGAAAACAATTTACGAGAGAGAGAGAGAGAGAGAGAGAGAGAGAGAGAGAGAGAGAGAGAGAGAGAGAGA
Source organism: Palaemon carinicauda (assembly GCF_036898095.1). Classification (NCBI taxonomy): domain Eukaryota; kingdom Metazoa; phylum Arthropoda; class Malacostraca; order Decapoda; family Palaemonidae; genus Palaemon; species Palaemon carinicauda. The sequence goes on from NW_027171927.1 coordinate 286,468, forward strand.
GAGAGAGATTGTTTTACGTACGTAAATGTAAATTTTAAACAAAAAAAACATGATAGGTTACAACATGTATACTCTTCAGACTTTTAAAACCTTCCCTTTAACTTAATGCATACAGTACTAAACTAAAACAGGCACAAATATTAAAATGTTAGAATATTAAAGTAAAAAATAAAGATTGTTACTGTACTCACCACGAAAGAAGTTCAAGAAAAACTTGAATGATGATGGCGATGAATTTGCTGCACAGTAGAAATGATGATGATGAAGCTGATGATGTCTTCTACTGTGCAACCAATGATAGTATTTTACGTCTCTTCAGACGGAGGTGTCTTTTTCTGGGACACCTCTTCAACTTCTTCCTGGGACACTTCTTCAATTTCTTCCGAGGGCATTGTGATCGGAAGTTGCTGCCGCTGCTTCTTTTTTCGCAAGAGCATCCTGTAGGGAGTCATGTGTTCATCGATCTTGTTGCAGAATTGCATAGAACGAACCATATCCTCGTCCCACTCTTGCAACATTTCTTTCACCTCCTTCGCAAGCTTGCAGAGCTTGGCAAGCCGTTCTAATGTTAAGCCCATTTCTTCGACATTTTCTTGGATCTCTTCCTGTGTTTCACTGTCTTCTTCACTGGCCGATTTCGTCAGGTCTTCGAGGTCTGCAGCCGCGTAACTTCTACCGTCTTTTAACATATCGAGAAGCGTCACCTTCTCAGCAATCGTCATCATCCTTCGGTGGCATTTAGGCTCACTACCAGCCTTAGTAGAAGCAGAATGCTTGGGAGGCATCGTACAGTAGGGTTTAACAGAAAGTTCAACAAAAAGTTCAACTTAAAACAGTCACGCACAGCACAGATTAAAGTCCAAAATAACTTAACATCTACACAGCGATACGGCGGGAGACAAAGTGACGGCGAAAACGGAGATGCTGGAAGTTGGAGATGCGGGCAAAACACCAATCACAGGCTAGATAACAAAACTTGAGTTCTGATTCGTCATCTATCAGCGCTTGAACCAATCACAACCCGTCTTATATGCTACGTAGGTTACCAATTCAAAGTACAAGATACCCTGCGTATACTGTACTGTACAGTAATAATAATAATAATAATAATGATAATAATAATAATACAGTAAATAATGATACTGTAATAATAATAATAATAATAATAATAATAATAACAATAATAATTTTAATAACAACAACAATAATAATAATAATAACAATAATAATAATACAGTACAGCTTTACGTACGCTATTTTACGCTTTTGTTGTAGGATGTGTGTCTCTCTCTCTCTCTTATACGCTTATTCGAAATGTGATTTTTTGCAACAAAGAATATTATTGGATGCAGTACTACGTACGTATACATACAAAAGATTCATGGAAAAGAAGCACATCCATTACATTTGTAGTACAGTAGTAGCCATCAGCAGCCTTACACCATTCTAATATTGTATGACTGCATCTGATTTGCGTTTCATGTTCGATTTAATTTTACTACGTACTGTATACAGTACTGAATTATCGTATGATCACATTCTCTTTTCGTGTTTTATTTCTTTCTGTGCTGAATTATATGTCATATGTAATGCAAGGAACAATCAGTAAGAGCAGATATTACTAATTACAGTATTAATGGAATTACAGGTAACGAAATATCGTAATTGGGGTCTTCAGACATCGCGGTATTTTCGAAATTTCCGGAAAATCCGCGATATGTATATACAGTATATATGGGTTATGAAAAAAACCCGCGAAGTGGTGAATCCGCGATGGTCGAACCGCGAAGTAGCGAGGGTTCACAGTATACTACCTTCAAACTACTGCGTAGAAGTTCACTGGTTCCGTTATATGTTTGTTTGCCAGCCAGCAACTAAAATGACTAATGCACCTGGCTGCCAGCCACTAATCGTATCGGCCGGCAGAACTTGTAGAGCGCTGCCGGTGCCGGCCGGCAATGGTAGGTGATGCCAATACCGGCCGGCAATGGTAGGTGATGCCAATGCCAGCCGGCAATAGTAGGTGATGCCAATGCCGGCCGGCAATGGTAGCCGATTCCAATGCCGGCCGGCAATGGTAGGTGATGCCAATGCCGGCCGGCAATAGTAGGTGATGCCAATGCCGGCCGGCAATGGTAGCTGATGCCAATGCTGGCCGGCAATGGTAGCCGATTCCAATGCCGGCCGGCAATGGTAGGTGATGCCAATGCCGGCCGGCAATAGTAGGTGATGCCAATGCCGGCCGGCAATGGTAGCTGATGCCAATGCCGGCCGGCAATGGTAGCCGATTCCAATGCCGGCCGGCAATGGTAGGTGATGCCAATGCCGGCCGGCAGGGAAAACAGAACCAGAGAACTTCCACCCGGCCACCTGCCGGCCACTAAGCCGGGAGCCGGGTTAAGGGTACAGCACTAACAAGAGAAGAACAGCATGGATGTAAGGATCTAAGGCAACACTGCCTTACAGCCTTCCATCCAGAAAAAGTGATCACAAGGAAGGGGATAATAATATTCAGGCTTCCTTCTCTCCATCTCTTGCCGGGCTCTGCCGGCAGACATGGATGGTAGACCAAGGGAGGTCTGGTGAACACTCAAAGACAGTAGGCCTCTGCCGGCCAGCAGAGGACTGAGCCTGTCCCACATCCTAACCTACTCTAGGTACAGATGTAGAACAACGGCCAAGGGTTATAATAGCAAGACTATTACAAAGGATAGAGGGGGAAGGGAAAAAGGGTCCTGCAAACTATGTTTCAGTATGAGATTGACCCCAGTGGCTAAGAAACTCATCCTAGCCTAGGGTTATCTATATTATTATTATTATTACTATCGAAGCTACAACCCTAGTTGGAAAAACAAGATGCTATAAGCCCAGGGGCTCCAACAGGGAAAAATAGCCCAGTGAGGAAAGGAAATAAGGAAATAAATAAATGAAAAGAACAAAAAGGGAGAAAGGTCAGCAGTGCTTGCTATCTTCCTCAATACCAGAACAAAGTTTGATGTTTCTATTCACAAGGAAAAAGGAGAATTTTATCCTGCGATCCGAAAATAACAACACCGGACTAGTCTGCTAGATCACCAGAAGAAGGAATCATATCGTACAGAAACCTTCACTAGTGGTCTAGGGAGGCTAAGCCTCCTATGTCTGTCCTTCATATAGCGAAGGAAACTCTTCCTATAGCCAGAAGGGAACAGACCCCGGACTAAATACTTTGCTGTTCTGTCCACACCTGAAACCAGGTACTCTGGATACAGGATTAGGGCAGAAACCTCCCAATATAGTTATACTGTATCTGAATACTATTCAGATAAAACCACTAGGATTAAGCCTAAGGCTTAAGACAGAGGGAAAGGGATTGAACTAGCCTCCAGGGGAGACAAGAACAACCGGGGAAGTGTGCGAGAGTATACTAAAGCCCCATAGGCTACTAGCCTAGGCGCGGTGAGAATTGATTACCTAAATCATCAGAATTCTCTCGTATACTATCTTGGAAGAAATATTCAACAATATCTTATATGTATAAATATGCCTAAAGCTTCAATAAATTTAAAACACTTGGAAATCCATATATCATGCAAGAAAGTAAGGGGCCAAACATCTAGGCTACGCAGCCTAGCGTAGGCAAGAATCGGTTACCTCAATCGCCGAAACTGAATTACTAACAGCATCATATAAAGAATTCCTAATAACGAAGCTAAATATGAAAAATTTGAAGATAATTTGTATTTTTCCTAACCATACAAACCTTAGCTATTTACATTGGGTTTACCTTTTAGCGCAGTTGAAATGGCGAGCCATTAGAATTTAACGAGGGTGTATTACCCCCGTGCTAGTTAGAGGGAGGGTAGGGGAGTGGTAGCTAGCTACCCCTCCCCCCCTCACAAACAGGTGAATGCTTACTTTCACTTAGAGGTAGGACTTGTCTTGGGGGACAGGGCTGGCGGGCAAATATGTGTAAATAGCTAAGGTTTGTATGGTTAGGAAAAATGCAAATTATCTTCGAATTTGTCATTTGTTCCGTAACCGAAATACAAACCACGCTATTTACATTGGGTGACTTACCCCTTAGGTAGGGTGGAAAGTCCCCAGCCATACTGGCTTTGGCTTTACCCGGGGACTCAGAATTCGAGTGAGTCGCACTCGAGAAAAGGAGTCCCTGCACCTCACAAGTTCCTTGCTCCGCAAGGAACCGTGTGGCCTACATAAGCTTGTGTGTGAAGGAAGAAGTGTGACCCGTCCTAGGCAGTTGACCTGGAGTTCCAGAAGGAACTCTGAGTTAGGACGTTCCCAATACCACCTCGTCAGGGTACGGGGGACGCGACAGTACAGTATTGACTCAATACTCGGAACACAAGGAAGCATGGTTTACCTGCAGAGGTTCGAGGTCAGCTATGCGAGGACCAGGATGCTGCTTCCCCGTAGAGGGGATGATGAAGAAAGAAATAAGGGCCAGACATACTTCTTTCGTTCATGCAGACTAAAACCCGATATCAATGCCCTCAACCTTCTGCTACCTGACCAAAAAGGAGCCTGAGGTTAGACCAGCTGTTGTGTAGCCACCACAGAGCGATAGAAAACGTATCGAAACTCCCGTGGGTCACGCCCTGCAGGAAGCGGGCTGCGAAGGTCATTAGACGCTTCCAGACTCCAGCTTGTAGCACCTGCGTCACAGAGTAGTATACTCGAAGGCGAGGGACGTTGCTATGTATCCAACATCGTGCTGTAGGGCGACGTGATGGGGGAGGGTCTGAAGACAGGTCGAGATGAATGTCCTTGAGTCCGAGCTGAAGAGGTATACTGGTGACTCTCCCCCGTGTCCTCCTTGTGCTCCCAAATTGGCTGCAACTGAGGAAAAACTGCAGCTGTTCCCAAAGCTAACCTCTTGATTCCTTTACTGGCAAGAAAGAGAAGGTCTTGGGACATCAGATACAGAATGGAGACTCGAAATCTTGAAGGAATTGGACCGAAGGGCCGGGACCCCAAGATTCTGAGTCTAGCCAACAACTCAGGAGCGAACCTGAATGTTGTCTTCCCCTCTTCCTTAGAAAGGGCGGAGTCGTACGAGACCAAGAAGATTGCTTACACACTGGCCGCGGCCAGAGTGAGCAGGAGACCCAAGACGGAATACAATCCGAGGCCTGTCGTAAAGGGTCTTGAGAAGATCTCTTAAGGGACTAAAAAGTCTGAGCCATGGTCTAAGTTGGAGGTCTCACTCCGACTAGGGCAGGGACAATCGTAGCTTCGCATGAGCGAGGAAAGATCCAGCGGGCAGGAAATAGCTTTTCATTTAAGCCTGAAGGTCAGGGAAAGGCTGAGCGACAGGCTTCATTGCCGAGAGTGGAAAGGAGTTTCCTCCCGCCAAAAGGCAATAAGACCGTTATTGCTGGAGAAGAGGCCTCAAGGGAAGAGGTATATCTCCCACGGCACCAACCACCAAAGACTCTTCACTTCGCCTGGAAGACCCCTGCGGATGACTATCGCAGATGACGCGACTTCCGTCCCGCGACTGTAGCGGGTTGTCTCTTCTTGAGGAGGAGGCGTAGTGTCTCCAGGCATGAAGCCGAAGCGACGCCCCGGTTCGTGAAAGATGTTGCAGTGTGGTTGTTTGAGTAGTCTGTGCCGTGGGAGAAGCTCTCCCGGGAGTTCCGTCAGGGGAAGCAGAGGGTCCAGAAACCGTTCTGCGCATAGTCCCAGTGGAGCTCTCCCATTGAAAAGTTGACAGACAACCTGGTCTTGTTGAGACCCATTCTCCACAGACAAAAAGGAGGGAAGACGCAGGCATCGAAGTTGTCCCACCATCACCGGAATGCATCTTGCCAGAGTCTCGGGGTCTGAGACTGGGGGAAGAACAGCGGAAGCTTGAGGTTCCAAGCTGTCGCGATCAGGTCCCCCAGACCAGGACTTGCTGGTTACTCAAGGCCAAAGACCCCCAGGTACACTCTCTCTACGAGGCTCTGCTCGGATAGTCGGAGAGAACATTCCTCTGCCTGGAATGAGAGAGCCGATGGTGGTATTGAGAGTATCTCAATCATCTCGGTATCTCTACTGCAAGATGTGAAGGTGTGAAAATGCGTCCCCTGCTGGTTAGAACACGCCAGAATCATGAAGTCGACGCGCACGGAGCGACTCGGCAGGAGCTGTAGGATCTGTAGAGGGGCCAGACTACAGACCCTAAGCCTGCCTGAATGATGGAGAGGTATCCTTCAGGTCCTGACCATAGGCCTGGACCGGAACATGCCACCCCCCCCCCTTTTCTTTGACGAGTCCGAGAACAGCATCAAGAATGTGGGGAAAGGAAGAGAATATCCACTCCCATCAAGAGGTTCCATAGGTCAACACCCATTGCAGGTCTAATAGTTCCGCTGGTCCCATAGGGGCCAGGAAGTCCGGTTAATCGTTGCCTGAAACCACCGGAACTTGGACCGCCCCACATGGAACTTATCCTGAGGCGACCGTTCGGAACTATAGACGGGTCAATAAGGAAAGGAGAACTATGAAACGTTCCAAGGTAGGGCTGAAAGCTCTGCTTGACTGAGAACAGGTACTGCGATTCTCCTCAGCCTTGCCACAGTCAACTGAAGGAAAGGCTCGGAGGATGTGGCAACAGAATCTGGCGTCCCCAGGTGGTCACCCATCCAAGTACCGACCAGAACCGAAGTTGCTTAACCTCGCTGGACGGACGAGAAGCGGGGTTTCCAACGTGGTAAGGCCGTTGACTCAATATCATGGCCAGATACTCCAGATGTTGAGGCAGAAGAAAAGAAGGCTCCTAGCAAAATACCATGAACCCACACTCATGGTAAGCATCCGGAAGCTTGTCCCGGCGCTGAAGAAGGTCGAACCCAAGCCTACCGGAGTTGACCAGCCCTCCAAAAAGCGAAGGAGGAGGAAGCCTGCACCTGAGCGGCCATGAGGAAAGCAGGGAGAGTTCTCTAGGGAAAAAAACCTACGATGCCACGGCGGGATCGCCACACTGCATCATAAGCAGGAATACCTGCAGTCTAGGCTGAATTCCACAAGCTCCCTGGAAGATGGATGGAATGGAAACTGAAAGTACCCGTCCTTCCGATCCAGGGTTTAAGGAGTCCTGTCGCCTCGTTACCAGTCTGATCGATTCTGCCGTTCTACGCTGGCCGAAGTTTGTTCGACAAACTTGATCAGGGCTGAGAGGTCGACTACAGAACTCCCGTTTCAGATACTTCCTTGCAAGAAAGGATCGACTGAAGAAGCCGGGGTTGAAGCCGTCGATGATCCTATGGAGGACCTTCTCCTAAGGTATGGATCATTCTGCCCAAACAGGCAACTCTTGCCGACGCTATGGCATAGAGGTTCAGAGACACTGAACTCGCTGACAGAGACGGCAGGCGTGATATCCTTGGCTGATCACAGAGATCGTGCGGGAATGGGCATCGGGAAGCTGTCATCCGGATGAGTAACCTTAAGCATCCTCCCAGCGTGAAACCTGCAATCCAGGAGTTCGTGAACTCTGCCGCTCCCTTTAGGACTATGCCCCCCCCACCGGGGGGGGGGGGGGCCTCCCGTGCCATCTGTTCCTGACAGGAGGAAACTGCAATTGGACACCTTGTCTCAGTTGTCGTAGCCGATAACTTAGGCCGACGTGGTTGAAAGAAAAAGGTGCTGGAGCCCTGCAGAGTCTGGAAGAAAGCGCCTTGGAGGAGTGAAAACGGAAGTCGACTTCCTCCGCACAGCCGCTGTCTAAGTCTCTGTCCTTGGGCACAAACAAACTCTTCTCAAGGATGGCCCTAGCTCTGGCACTCTTCAGACCCCGAGACCAGGGCAGAGCCGCACTGGACTTCGGGGCCTTCCGAACGTCAAACACTTCATCCAAGATCGTGTCTTTGCCTTCACGGGGGGCGATGACTGGATCCATAAGCCCGTTAAGTTGCCTTATCAGGCTTAGGACCTGCCAGAAGGCATGTTCGGATTCCTGCTGTTCTCCTCCCTGCGGGCTGGCAGCTAAGTCTCCTGCCCCAGGGATCTCTTCCTGGGGTGAAACGTGGACATTCCCCCGGGTAGTCGTGGGTTCCTGGCGAATCCTTGAGGAGGATTTCGGGACGGTCTTGGAGTCCTTGGATTCCCTCCTGGGAGGGATACAGGATCCCAACAAAGAGATTCGAGGGGCCCTTTCCTCACGAGATGATTCTCCTCCATGAAGCGAAGTCTCCCCCCTTGGTGCCGAGGGGAAGACTACCGCCCCACTGGACTCACCTGAGGACGGAAAGGCCTCGTCCACGGGAGAAGGAGAAAGCCCTCGAGCAGGAGAAGGGGCCTTCGCGACCGACCTCTTGGGAACCAACTTCGCCCTGGGGGAAGTCACCACGAAGTCCACTCCTCTTTTTCTCTTCAGCGTAGGAGAGGCAGCCGTTGGTTTGTTACCCTGGTCGGCGAGTGCTGGTTTCATAACCCTCACTAACGCCCGCACCAGAGGACCAAACCAAGTCTGTTGCTCCAAGGACACAGAGTCCGAAATCCTCGCTAAAGGGAAAGGGATCGGGTGATCCTTTGGAGTGGACACCACAGTACCTGCCTGAAAAGAAGGTGGGGAAGAATGATGTACTAACCTCTCCTCAGTAGTACAGTGAACCCTCGCTACTTCGCGGTTCGACCATCGCGGATTCACCACTTCGCGGATTTTTTTCATAACCCATGTATATACATATATCGCGGATTTTCCAGAAATATCGAAAATACCGCAATGTGACCGATGGTGCGAGATTGGAGAAAGTAAGGAAAATTGAATCGTGATTGATTTTCAATATAAATGAAACTTTGAGGAGCAACAAAGATATCATTTGTTAGAGAGATAGAGAGAGGTAAGGAATGGGAGGTAGTGAAAAGTAGCCCACAGAGAGAGAGAGGGGTAGAGGTAGAGAGAGAGAAAGAGAGAGAGAGAGAGAGAGAGAGAGAGAGAGAGAGAGAGAGAGAGAGAGAGAGAGAGAGAGAGAGAGAGAGAGAGAGAGGGGGGGGTTTAAATGTAATAAACAAAAAAATTTGATAGGTTATAACACATTGGTGCTTATGTAATATCAACTGTATACTGTAGACGGTTTGAATAAGTTAAGAAATGGTATAAATGATACTTTGTTAGCGTATTCGTACACACTCAAGAGCGGCAGCTAGATGACATCTGATCTAATCACAGCCAAAAGTAAAAAAAAAAAGAAGTCAACAATACTCGATTTTTAAAACAAACCCGAAATTTAAAAACAAAAGTACACGCTTTCTTAATGTGCAATTAACTATTTAAAGAGTGGCAATTTTCTAGAATAAAATGATATTTCCCAAAAAATAGTGGTTTGCTGATGAAATCGGATGCCGTATTTTTAGCTATGATTGAAATGGATGTAGACTCGGCCTAATTATTTCGTTTCTTATTTAATTGACACTAGGAAAACTAATTTTAGTTTCTTCATCTAAATGTAAGTATTGTATAACACGAAGAGAGAGAGAGAGAGAAAGAGAGAGAGAGAGAGAGAGAGAGAGAGAGAGAGAGAGAGAGAGAGAGAGAGAGAGAGAGAATCAGCTGTTGTACTCAAATGGCGTGTTTTTGTTTCGTGAGAATTTCATCGCCACGACTTTAACAACAACATACTGTACTGAACTTTACAGTATTATACAGACTACTGTAATATGATAAAGTAAAATATTTGTAATCTATTTTATATGAAATGGGGCTATTTTTTTTTTGTTTAAAATTTACATTTACGTATGTAAAACAACTCTCTCTCTCTCTCTCTCTCTCTCTCTCTCTCTCTCTCTCTCTCTCTCTCTCTCTCTCGTAGATTGTTTTCCTGCTTTGCTACGTATGTATGATTTTATATAGATACGGTAAATAATATTTGTAATAACATATTTTATTATAGCTTTTACTGTAATATCATTATTTATCACTTTCATCATGCGCGTTAAATTCCTTAGTTTGTTTTCTGAGCGTACTTTATGACGCCGTCATTTCAGGCGGCGTCATAAAGAAAAACATTTCATTTGGAAGTCCTAAGAAAAATTAAGTAAAACATTAGTAATAACCAAATCAACATACTGTACTGAATAATCAATATAATCGATGCAGAAACTAACCTATACACAGATGTGTAAATGCGTTTGTTTCTTCATTATAATCAGAGATAAACGTAAACAAAACATTGGTTGCCATTTTTTATCGTGCTTTTTGGCGTGTTTAGGAAACGCATGATATAAAGTCGCCCTTAATATTTGTGCCTGTTTTAGTTTAGGGTACGTTAGTACATGCATTAAGTGTTCTGTACATTAAAGGGTAGTTTTTTAACAGTACTACATACAAGGGAAGGTTTTAAAAGTCCGAATATACATGTTAAATAAATAGGTAAATATGGTGTCACTACTTCGCGGATTTTCACCTATCGCGGCCGGGTCTGGAACCTATCTACCGCGATAAACGAGGGTTCACTGTATCCTTGTCCAGCACTACCAGCCTGTGTTTGGGTGGAGGCGATCCCGAGTGTTGTCTAGGAACACGCGTTCCTGCTGCTACCCCAGGCTGCGGGATTCGCCGCGAACGATGGTCGCGCGGGAGCGCGGGCGAGCGACCGCGCGGGCGCGCAGGTGGATGATCGCGCGGGCACGCAGGCGAATGATCGCGCGGGCGCGCAGGCGAGCCGTCACTCAGGCGAGCCGTCACGCGGGCGCGCAGGAGGGCGGTCGCGCAGGCGCGCAGGCGAGCAGGCGAGTGGGTGCGAGGGTGGGCAGGTGAATGAGCGCGTGTCCGAGGCGGTGAACGCAAGCGTTGGCGCGATGGCGAGGATACTAAAATCGCCTGTGCGCGCTGGCGAGCAGGTGAACGCTGGCGCGTAGGTGATCGCTGGCGAGCAGGAGGTCAACGCGTGAGATCCTGTGAAGGGACAGGTGGACAGGTGGCGCGGCGCGTTCACGAGCAGGAACAGGAAGATCACAGGCGCGTTGGCGAACATGTGCTTTTGACACACGCGCTGAACGATGTTGCGTAGCCACAGGGTCAGAAGACTGATGGCGAGCAGGGAGCTCAGCAGGAACTGTAGGATGGTCAGAGACCGCAGGGCGATGATCCTCAAATGAGCGCTGACGCTCAGAAGAGAGCTGACGAGCAGGAGAGTGCTGGCGAGGAGGGCGAACATCAGGAGAGCGCCGATGAGCAGGAGAGAGCTGACGAACAGGAGAGCGTTGGCGAACAGGAGAGCGCTAGCGATCAGGAAGCGCTGATGAGCAGGAGAGCGCCTGTGCGCTAACACTGAGCAGGAGCAGGCCGGAAAACCGTTGCCTGTCCGCCGGGAGACTGATGTCCGTCGGGAAACCGTTGTCCGTCGGGAGACCGTTGTCCGTCGGGAAGACCGTTGTCCGTCGGGAAGTCGTTGCCCGTCAGACTGCTGTCCATCTGCATCAGGGCGGATGAAGGAGTTGTAGGCTGCAAACGTATTCAAAAAGGCGCCTCTTAGCACCCTTATAGGGAGATGAGAGGCCCTTACGACGAGGCGGACGGTGAGCCTTAAGGCGAAGGAGGCCAACAGCAGCAGCAGCAGAAGAATCCTCCGAAGAGGAGTCTCTATGAGTGTACTCTCTCGCGAACGAAAGAGAAACACTTCGTAGAAGAGACTGGTCAGCCAGTGACCTAAAAGGAGCAATCCTCCGAAGAGGGGCTCCTGCACTTGCCCAGCCCCTTGAGCGAAACTGCAAGTGTGACCGCTCAGCACCAAGAGCATAGTCGCACGAAAAAAAAAGGCAAGAGAAGAACCCCCCAAAAGGGGAAAAACTCAAGCCTGGACAGGAAAAACTTCCCTCGGAAGGAAAGTTACCCACCCAAGGAGGCAAGCCTCCTGAGTTCTAAAATGAACTGGAGAGCTGTCAATTGTCACGGGAGTACTTCCAGTAGAAGGAGACACACCCCTGACGAAAATCCAAAGGGGAGGCAGCAACAGCCGAATCCCCAGGCCTCCACAAGACATCTCACACCGTAGCCATATTACAGAAACGAACTAGATCGGTAACTGTAAAAAAAATAAAAACAAAAAACATTAGAACACATTCATTCCCCCGGGAAGGCTCCGAAGAAGAATCCCGAGGGAAAGGAACAAGAATTACACAACAGGCACGTGCCCTCACAACCACTTACACTCACGGAAGGAGAGCTGTAACCAAAACAGAATTATAACAATTATAATTATGAAACTATGTAATTATGTAATTTAAAAATTAATGAACACTATAGAAAGAACGAAAACCCCGAAAGGAATCGTTCTACAAGCTGAAAAAAACAACTACAATTAGATTCATGAACTAATTGAGACAAAACGTACGGTGTAGCAACCCCCCAAGTAAGCTACAAGGTCGTAGTAACACGTAGTAAAAGGGTGAACGACCTCAAGAGAGAGAGAGAGAGAGAAAGACCGAAGTCAAACTCGATCGCAACCCATAAAATTACGCCGTGGTGGCCTAACTGCCGAGGACTCCATGGAGATATCGTACACTACACACACAACTTTGAAAAGGAAACTTACTGATTTCTATACTCAAATATATATACAAACATGAAAACATGTTTACATATACGTACAGTGAACCCTCGCTACTTCGCGGTTCGACAATCGCGGATTCACCACTTCGCGGGTTTTTTCCATAACCCATATATATATACATATCGCGGATTTTCCGGAAAATTCGAAAATACCGCGAAATCTGAAGACAACCAAATACGATATTTTGTTACCTGTAATTCCATTAATACTGTAATTAGTAATATCTGCTCTTACTGATTGTTCATTGCATTACATATGATATATAATTCAGCACAGAAAGAAATAAAACACGAAAAGAGAATGTGATCATACGATAATACTGTACAGTACTGTACAGTATACAGTACAGTACGTAGTAAAATTAAATCGAACATGAAACGCAAATCAGATGCAGTCATACCATATTAGAATGGTGTAAGGCTGCTGATGGCTACTACTGTACAGTACTACAAATGTAATGGATGTGCTTCTTTTCCATGAATCTTTTGTATGTATACGTACGTAGTACTGCATCCAATAATATTCTTTGTTGCAAAAATCACATTTCGAATAAGCGTACGAGAGAGAGAGAGATACATAGAGAGAGAGAGAGAGAGACACACATCCTACAACAAAAGCGTAAAATAGCGTACGTAAAGCTATTATTATTATTGTTATTATTATTATTATTATTGTTGTTGTTGTTATTAAAATTATTATTGTTATTATTATTATCATTATTATTATTATTATTACTGTATTACTGTACTGTACTGTATTATCATACGATAATTCAGTACTGTATACAGTACGTAGTAAAATTAAATCGAACATGAAACGCAAATCAGATGCAGTCATACAATATTAGAATGGTGTAAGGCTGCTGATGGCTACTACTGTACGTACAGTACTACAAATGTAATGGATGTGCTTCTTTTCCATGAATCTTTTGTATGTATACGTACGTAGTACAGTACTGCATCCAATAATATTCTTTGTTGCAAAAATCACATTTCGAATAAGCGTACGAGAGAGAGAGAGAGAGAGAGAGAGAGAGAGAGAGAGAGAGAGAGAGAGAGAGAGAGAGAGAGAGAGAGAGAGACACACACACATCCTACAAAAGAATAAAACACTGTAGCATACGTAAAGCTATTAAATATTGTTATTATTATTGTTGTTGTTGTTAATAAAATTATGATTGTTATTATTATTATCATTATTATTATTATTATTACAGTACTGTACTGTATTATTATCATTATTTATTATTATTATTATTATTAATACGTACGTTCGGTATGCGCGGGGCATCTTGTATGAGTTGGTAACCTACGCATCATATACTGTAAGACGGGTTGTGATTGGTTCAAGCGCTGATAGATGACGAATCAGAACTCAAGTTTTGTTATCTAGCCTGTGATTGGTGTTTTGCCATCATCTCCAACCCGCAGCATCTAGGTTCTCGCGGGCCCGGATCGTCCACTCTCTGTTATTATTATTATTATTATTACTATCCAAGCTACAACCCTAGTTGGAAAAGCAAGATGCTATAAGCCCAGGGGCTCCAACAGGGAAAAATAGCCCAGTGAGGAAAAGAAATAAGGAAATAAATAAATGAAGAGAACAAATTAACAATAAATCATTCTAAAAACAGTAACAACGTCAAAACAGACATGTCATATATAAACTATTAACAGCATCAAAAACAACTATGTCATAAATAAACTATAAAAAGACTCATGTCCGCCTGGTCAACAAAAAAGCATTTGCTCCAACTTTGAACTTTTGAAGATCTGCTGATTCAACCACCCGATTAGGAAGATCATTCCACAACTTGGTAACAGCTGGAATAAAACTTCTAGAGTACTGCGTAGTATTGAGCCTCGTGATGGAGAAGGCCTGGCTATTAGAATTAACTGCCTGCCTAGTATTACGAACAGGATAGAATTGTCCAGGGAGATCTGAATGTAAAGGATAGTCAGAGTTATGAAAAATCTTATGCAACATGCATAATGAACTAATTGAACGACGGTGCCAGAGATTAATATCTAGATCAGGAATAAGAAATTTAATAGACCGTAAGTTTCTGTCCAACAAATTAAGATGAGAATCAGCAGCTGAAGACCAAACAGGAGAACAATACTCAAAACAAGGTAGAATGAAAGAATTAAAACACTTCTTCAGAATAGATTGATCACCGAAAATCTTGAAAGACTTTCTCAATAAGCCTATTTTTTGTGCAATTGAAGAAGACAGAGACCTTATATGTTTCTCAAAAGTAAATTTACTGTCGAGAATCACACCTAAAATTTTGAAGTCATACATATTTAAAGAAACATTATCAATACTGAGATTCGGATGTTGAGGAGCCACCGTCCTTGACCTACTTACAATCATACTTTGAGTTTTGTTAGGATTCAACTTCATACCCCATAATTTGCACCATGCACTAATTCTAGCTAAATCTCTATTAAGGGATTCACCAACCCTAGATCTACATTCAGGGGATGGAATTGATGCAAAGAGAGTAGCTTCATCTGCATATGCAACAAGCTTGTTTTCTAGGCCAAACCACATGTCATGTGTATATAGTATGAAAAGTAATGGGCCAAGAACACTACCCTGAGTAGACGTTCTTAAGTTTGTGAATCTGTGCTGTGTGCGACCTTTTTAAGTTGAACTTTTTGTCAAATCCTACTGTAATGGCTCCCAAGCGTTCTGCTTCTCTTAAGGCTGGTAGTGAGCCTAAACGCCACCGAAGGATGATGACGATAGCTGAGAAGGTTACGCTTCTCGATATGTTAAAAGATGGTAGAAGTTACGCGTCCGCTGGGCGCCATTTTGGCATCAACGAATCTACTGTTCGCTATATCAAGAAGGACGAGGCGAACATTAGAAAGACGGCTGCAATCACCTTTAGCAGATCAGCGAAGCGAGTCGTTACAACGCGTAATAAAACGATCGTACGCATGGAAGGTGCTTTAGCTGTGTGGATTGCCGACTGCCGGAAGAAGAACATAGCCTTGGATACGAACACCATCCAAACAAAGGCTTTGAGCTTATATGAGAATTTTGCTGCAAAGGAACCTAAAGACGACGACGGCAACCATGCTGAAGATGATGATGATGCAGATGATAATCAACCAGGGACATCCACTGATTCCCAGCCTCAGAAACATTTTTCCGCCAGCAAAGGATGGTTCGCGAAGTTTCAGAAACGCTTCGCCCTGAAAAGCGTTTCCCTGCATGGGGAGGCTGGTTCGGCTGACACTGCCGCTGCTGAAACTTACGTGAACCAGACGTTCAAGAATATTATCGCCGAAGGTGGATACAAGCCGGAACAAGTCTTTAATATGGATGAGACCGGCTTGTTTTGGAAGAGAATGCCGTCGCGAACTTTCCTGTTCAAAGAGGAAGCCAAAGCCTCTGGCTTTAAAGCATTCAAGGATCGCGTTACCCTCGTGATGTGTGGCAATGCTGCTGGATTTTTGCTAAAGCCGGGGCTTATTTATAAGTCGAAAAATCCTCGCGCTTTGAAAAATAAAAATAAGAATCTCCTTCCCGTGTACTGGATACATAATCAAAAAGCATGGATTACGAAGATGCTGACCTCCAACTGGTTCCATCAGTGTTTTATCCCGCAAGTCAGCAAATATCTCGTAGAGAAGGGCTTGCCATTCAAGATCCTTCTCCTTATGGATAACGCTGGTGGACACGCAACTGACCTGTCGCATGAGGGCATTCAGGTTGAGTTCCTGCCACCCAACACCACGTCATTAATTCAACCGATGGACCAGGGGGTTATCAGGGCGTTCAAGGCCCTCTACACGAAGAACACCTTGGCGGACCTCGTTGCGTGTGTGGATGCTGCCCAAGATGATGAGGATGAAGATTTTAACTTGAAGGCGTACTGGCGGCAGTACACCATAGCCACGTGCCTGCAGAATATTCAGAAGGCACTTCAAGAGATGAAACCTGCAACCGTGAATGCGAGCTGGAAGAAGTTGTGGCCCGAGATTGTTTACGACGACAAGGGATTTACTCCGTCGGAAATCCAACACTCTGCAATACGCAAATCTGTGCAGTTGGCTGCCATAATTGGAGGTGACGGGTTTGGCGACATGACGACTGAAGACGTCGACGAGTTGTTGGACTGCCATTCCCAGCCCCTAACTGACGCAGACCTCGAAGACCTGACGAAATCGGCAAGCGAAGAAGAGAGTGAAACCCAGGAAGAGACCCAAGAAAATGTCGAAGAAACGGGCTTAACATTAGAACGGCTTGCCAAGGCCTGCAACCATGCGAAGGAGTTGAAAGAAATGTTGCAAGAGTGGGACGAGGATATGGTTCCCTCGATGCAATTCTGCAACAAGGTTGATGACATAATGACTCCCTACAAAATGCTCTTGGATCGAAAAAAGAAGCAGCGGCAACAACTTCCGATCACAATGTTCTTCCAGCCTCGCAAAAAAGAGCCAGTTCCTCCTGCTAGTACGCCTTCGGAAGAAATTGAAGAAGTTTCCCAGGAAGAAGTTGAAGAGGTGTCCCAGGAAAAGACACCTCCGTCTGAAGAGACGTAAAATACTACCTGGCTGCACAGTAGAACACATCATCAGCTTCATCATCATCATTTCTACTGTGCAGCAAATTCATCGCCATCATCATTCAAGTTTTTCTTCAACTTCTTTCGTGGTGAGTAAAGTAACAATCTTTATTTTTTACTTTAATATTCTTACATTCT
Organism: Palaemon carinicauda; assembly: GCF_036898095.1. NCBI lineage: Eukaryota > Metazoa > Arthropoda > Malacostraca > Decapoda > Palaemonidae > Palaemon > Palaemon carinicauda. The sequence continues at coordinate 303,730 of NW_027171927.1, forward strand.
AAAACTGTATTTGTGCCTGTTTTATAGTTTAGTACTGTACGTACTGTATGCATTAAGTTAAAGGGAAGGTTTTAAAAGTCTACATGTTGTAACCTATCATATTTTTTTTGTTTAAAAATGTTATTTTTATTAATAAAATAAATTTTTGAATATACTTACCCGATAATCATGTAGCTGTCAACTCCGTTGCCCGACAGAATTCTATGGAGGGATACGCCAGCTATCACAATACTAGAAGGGGGTGTATTTACCAGCGCCACCTGTGGCCAGGTACTCAAGTACTTCTTGTTGACACCTCCTCAATTATTCCTCGGTCCACTGGTTCTCTATGGGGAGGAAGGGAGGGTCGATTAAATCATGATTATCGGGTAAGTATATTCAAAAATTTATTTTATTAATAAAAATAACATTTTTCAATATTAAACTTACCCGATAATCATGTAGCTGATTCACACCCAGGGGGGTGGGTGAAAAACCAGTGTACAAGACTAAAGGATAGCTAAGTATCCCGTATTTCATATAATCAGTTATCCACAATAACAATGAAATAATAAGTACCTGGTAAGGAAGTCGACTTGAACCGTTACTCTGCCTTTAATAAGATCGTCTTCCTTACTGAGCGCAGCGTTCCTCTTGGGAGGCTGAATCAACTCAAAGGTGCTAAAGTATACAGGGCTGCAACCCATACTAAAGGACCTCATCACAACCTTTAACCTTGGCGCTTCTCAAGAAAGAATTGACCACCCGCCAAATCAACAAGGATGTGGAAGGCTTCTTGGCCGACCGTACAACCCATAAAAAGTATTCAAGAGAAAGGTTAAAAAGTTATGGGATTATGGGAATGTAGTGGCTGAGCCCTCGCCTACTACTGCATTCGTTGCTACGAATGGACCCAGGGTGTAGCAGTACTCGTAAAGAGACTGGACATCTTTGAGATAGAATGATGCGAACACTGACTTGCTTCTCCAATAGGTTGCATCCATAACACTCTGCAGAGAACGGTTCTGTTTGAAGGCCACTGAAGTAGCCACAGTTCTCACTTCATGTGTCCTTACCTTCAGCAAAGCAAGGTCTTCTTCCTTCAGATGAGAATTTGCTTCTCTAATCAGAAGCCTGATGTAGTAAGAAACTGAGTTCTTAGACATTGGTAGAGAAGGCTTCTTGATAGCACACCATAAGGCTTCTGATTGTCCTCGTAATGGTTTTGACCTTCTTAGATAGTACTTAAGAGCTCTAACTGGGCAAAGTACTCTCTCCAGTTCGTTCCCCACCATGTTGGACAGGCTTGGGATCTCGAACGACTTAGGCCAAGGACGGGAAGGAAGCTCGTTTTTAGCCAAAAAACCGAGCTGCAAGGAACATGTAGCTGTTTCAGATGTGAAACCTATGTTCCTGCTGAAGGCGTGGATCTCACTTACTCTTTTACCTGTTGCTAAGCACACGAGGAAAAGAGTTTTTAATGTGAGGTCCTTAAAAGAGGCTGATTGGAGCGGTTCAAATCCTGATGACATTAGGAACCTTAGGACCACGTCTAGATTCCAGCCTGGAGTGGACAACCGACGTTCCTTTGAGGTCTCAAAAGACCTAAGGAGGTCCTGTAGATCTTTGTTGGAGGAAAGATCCAAGCCTCTGTGGCGGAAAACTGCTGCCAACATACTTCTGTAACCCTTGATCGTAGGAGCTGATAGGGATCTTACGTTCCTTAGATGTAACAGGAAGTCAGCAATCTGGGTTACAGTGGTACTGGTTGAGGAAACTGCATTGGCCTTGCACCAGCTTCGGAAGACTTCCCATTAAGACTGATAGACTCTGAGAGTGGATGTCGTCCTTGCTCTGGCAATCGCTCTGGCTGCCTCCTTCGAAAAGCCTCTAGCTCTTGAGAGTCTTTCGATAGTCTGAAGGCAGTCAGACGAAGAGCGTGGAGGTTTGGGTGTACAGTACCTTCTTTACGTGAGGTTGACGCAGAAGGTCCACTCTAGGAGGAAGAGTCCTGGGAACGTCGACCAGCCATTGCAGTACCTCGGTGAACCATTCTCTCGCGGGCCAGAGGGGAGCAACCAACGTCAGCCGTGTCCCTTTGTGAGAGGCGAACTTCTGAAGTACCCTGTTGACAATCTTGAACGGCGGGAATGCATACAGGTTGAGATGGGACCAATCCAGCAGAAAGGCATCCACGCGAACTGCTGCTGGGTCTGGAATCGGAGAACAATACAAGAGGAGCCTCTTGGTCATCGAGGTAGCGAATAGATCTATGGTTGGCTGACCCCACAGGGCCCAAAGTCTGCTGCAAACATTCTTGTGAAGGGTCCACTCTGTGGGGAAGACCTGACCCTTCCGGCTGAGGCGATCTGCCATGACATTCATATCGCCCTGAATGAGCCTCGTTACCAGCGTGAGCTTTCGATCTTTTGACCAAATGAGGAGGTCCCTTGCGATCTCGAACAACTTCCTCGAATGAGTCCCTCCCTGCTTGGAGATGTAAGCCAAGGCTGTGGTGTAGTCGGAGTTCACCTCCACCACCTTGTTAAGCTGGAGGGACTTGAAGTTTATCAAGGCCAGATGAACTGCCAACAACTCCTTGCAATAGATGTGAAGTGTCCTTTGCTCCTGATTCCATGTTCCCGAGCATTCCTGTCCGTCCAGTGTCGCACCCCAGCCCGTGTCCGATGCGTCCGAGAAGAGACGGTGGTCGGGGGTCTGAACAGCCAATGGTAGACCTTCCTTGAGAAGAATGCTGTTCTTCCACCACGTTAGAGTAGACCTCATCTCTTCGGAAACAGGAACTGAGCCCGTCTCTAGCGTCATGTCCTTTATCCAGTGAGCAGCTAGATGATACTGAAGGGGGCGGAGGTGGAGTCTCCCTAACTCGATGAACAGGGCCAGCGATGAAAGTGTCCCTGTTAGACTCATCCACTGCCTGACTAAGCATCGGTTCCTTCTCAGCATGCTCTGGATGCATTCTAGGGCTTGGAAGATCCTTGGGGCCTACGGACAAGTCCGAAAAGCTCGACTCTGAAGATCCATACCCAAGGAGACAATGGTCTGGGATGGAACGAGCTGAGACTCCTCAAAATTGACCAGGAGGCCCAGTTCCTTGGTCAGATCCATAGTCCATTTGAAAATCTCCAGACAGCGACGACTTGTGGGAGCTCTTAAAAGCCAGTCGTCTGACGGAGCCGGACACAAGATCATGATACTGCTGCACAGTCTGTAAACTGTCAATCATGGGCAAGCGAGGAAGTACAGTGACAACCCGAATCTGTCTAGACTGTCTGGGTCGTACAGACAACTCCTTAACGGGTTGCTGAGGTTGCCGCACTGCGTCACAACAAGTCCCTTCTGTTGGTTGTTGAACGTCTTCCCCGTGACACATTGACTCCGTAAACAAAAAATCCTCTAACAAGGACTAAGCTTGGACTGCATGTCATGCAACACAGCTCAAGGTCTATGGGAGCAGGTGTGGTAACAGACGGGATTAGCGGCTGAAGTGGAACCATTACCTTCCCTGTAAGCATGTTATGCTTAAATAAAAGTCCATAAGAGGTTATGCAGCTAAAGGCTCCCTCCAAATGACAGAGTCCTCAAGGGAATATCAGAAGGAGGGAGAAAAGAACTTTCTCATCTACAGGGACCTTATCCTAGAAAAGCTAAGTTCTCTGAGTGAGGGTTCACTGGTGCAAAAGCAGCAGACTAGAAGGCAACGTTATGAAACTGCTTGACAGTCTAGTGAGTTGGCAACAACCCAAGATGTGTTGAGAAGCATGCGGTAAGGTATGCAGAGCATGATGTATGCAGAGTATGCTGTATGCAGAGCATGCTGTATGTAGAGCATGTTGTATGCAGAGCATGCTGAATGCAGAGCATGCTGTATGCAGAGCATGTTGTATGCAGAGCATGCTGAATGCAGAGCATGCTGAAAGCTGAGCATGTAGTAAGCAGAGCCTGCTGTAAGCAGAGTCTGCTGTAAGGAAAGCAGAGCGTGTGCATGGCGTTTAACATTTCTCAGAAATTCCATGACCAGAGCTAGAGTGCTTTATGCATGCTTGCATGGGGTTTAAACCATGGTATGAAAATGGAGGTAAGGTATGCTGAACAGCAGAGTCAGAACGAGCTGGAACAACAATAGTTGTGGTTTCCTCTTCAAGACTCCGATGAGGGAACACCTGAGGCTCAGTCTGCAAAGGCTGAATAAAAGACAAGCAAGTTCCAGTTCCTGTGGTGTGAGCGGAGCGCGATGAGGAAGAGGCTGCGCAGAACAAGGTAAATGTCTCGCAAGCTGAGGCTCCTGAGGCGCAAGGCTAAGGTGTTGTGGTGCTTGCCTTGTGGAGGGTTGAGCTCGCTGCAGCAAGAGCTGAGGAGACTGACTCATGGACGGGAGAGGTTGTTGTACCTCAACCGAGTGTTGCATCACTGGTGGAGCAGCCAGTGGAGGCGGAGGAAGAGAGGTATAATCCTCCTGATCCCAATGTAAAGGTTGCCTTAAGGAAGGCGGAGGCTGAACACCACAGGGAACAGCAAACTCAGCACGTGGCTCAACATCGTACGCCTGGCAGGTGGAACTGCTGGCAGGTGGTACTGCGATCAGGCGGAGCGAGTGTAGGTGGAGGGAGTGTAGGCGGAGGCGGAGGAGCAACACTCTCAGCCCGACACTCACGCATCAAGTCCGAAAGCTGTGCTTGCATGGACTGTAGTAGAGTCCACAACATCGTACGTCTGGCAGATGGTACTGTGATCAGGCGGAGCGAGTGTAGGTGGAGGGAGTGTAGGCGGAGGCGGAGGAGCAACACTCTCAGCCCGACACTCACGCATCAAGTCCGAAAGCTGTGCTTGCATGGACTGTAGTAGAGTTCACAACATCGTACGCCTGGCAGGTGGTACTGTGATCAGGCGGAGCGATCATAGGCGGGGGGGGAGTGTAGGCGGAGGCGGAGGCGCAACACTCTCAGCCCGACACTCACGCATCAAGACCGAAAGTTGTGACTGTATGGACTGCAGTAGAGTTAACTTGGGGTCGGCAGACACTAAGTTCTGCTGAGGTAAAGCCTTAACAGCAGAGATCTGTTGTGGCAGAACCTTACTCCTCTTAGGCGGAGTGTAATCAACTGATGACTGAGGAGAGTCAGAGCTAACCCAATGACTGCATTCGGGTTGTGAACTTTAACTTCGTACGTCTGGCATAGGTCTGGACTTAACGTTTAAGAGGTCTTGAGACCTGAGACCAGCGTTACTCTGCCTTTATTTTCTCCCCTAATCTCTTCTGCAGACGAGCAAAATAAGGGCTCAATCGTCTGCGGGTGGGAGTGACGGTCTCGGTAAGACACGCCCACAACCACCGAGAATACTTCTGTGCGCCGATCAAGGCCTGCTGAACCCTTATGCCCTTCGACATTGCTTCTCCCCTGGGCTTGGGAGCTTGCAAGAGGTCCCGGACTGGGAGGACGACTGGCGCGCACAAAAGTACCCTCACGCACTAATCACTTATCACTTTGATTTCTGTTTGCACTTATTTCACTGAACTCGAAAATTTAAGTGGTTTGTACCTGAAATACAGTACGCAATTCTATCCTTTCTCAAAGTTAGTAATTGCGAAAACAGAATTACAATGTAACAGAAAAAACTAATGAAAGATAATTCAGTGGTTGGAAAGAGACTAAACACTAGATCACTCTAGAAACGTTTAGTTTCTTCCCCTAAAGAGACTAGGGAGAAGAGCAAAAACGATAACGACGTTACTCGTACGCCTGGCAGGCTTGAATGAAACGTTTATCCTCTTTCTCCCTCCGTCACTATCTCTCTCTCTCTCTCTCTCTCTTGACTTAGAACCTGAGAGAAGAGCCCAATCATATATAGCGTTAAAACATATTATTGTTAAAGGAAAAAACTGAAAAGTTCCTTTATTAGGATCAAAACCATAAAGTTAAGAAAGAATGAACAAAACGCTAGACACGGTTACTCTTACTGCAACGTGAAACCGTGAACATTCTTTCTCTATCGTAACGATAGAGTGCAAGTTGAACGTTCTGAACGTCAACAACTGCAGAGACAAAACAAAACGTTAGTTCAACTTTGAAAACAGTACGAGACTGTCAAAGAAAATCTTTCAAACTCTGTGGCGGAAATAGCATAATATGTTAACAGGTAAAACCGAAATGACGGGCTCAAAGTTTATTAACTTCGGTAAAAGACCGCCTACTATTAGGAAGGTCGAATATAAACAAATATAAAAATTAATTTTAATGAGTTTATAATAAAAGGAAGTTAATCGAAGAGGCCTATAAGAGGCGGAGAGATATAAAATAAATCTATAACTTTTGTTAAGCAAAATTAAGAAAGAGAGTCTATACTCTCTTAGACACCAACACTTCCGTCTAAGGGAAGGGTCGGCCATTGAAAGGTGAACGAGAGTTAATACTCTCTCGTCACCATAATTAATCAAATTAATTCCAAAAGCTAACTAAGCTAATATAGAAGTTTCCAGTAAAGCGACAGCCGAAATCAAAGAGAAATACTTCACCAAAGTCGTGAAAATACTCCAAGAACATAAGCGTATCCCAGAACGTCTTGCCGGAAGCACGACAGAGGAATAATTGAGGAGGTGTCAACAAGAAGTACTTGAGTACCTGGCCACAGGTGGCGCTGGTAAATACACCCCCTTCTAGTATTGTGATAGCTGGCGTATCCCTCCATAGAATTCTGTCGGGCAACGGAGTTGACAGCTACATGATTATCGGGTAAGTTTAATATTGAAAATTTACATTTACGTACGTAAAACAATCTCTCTCTCTCTCTCTCTCTCTCTCTCTCTCTCTCTCTCTCGTAAATTGATTTTTTATGTTTAAAATTTACATTTACTGTACGTACGTAAAACAATCTCTCTCTCTCTCTCTCTCTCTCTCTCTCTCTCTCTCTCTCTCTCTCTCTCTCTCTCTCTCTCTCTCTCGTAAATTGATTTTTTATGTTTAAAATTTACATTTACTGTACGTACGTAAAACAATCTCTCTCTCTCTCTCTCTCTCTCTCTCTCTCTCTCTCTCTCTCTCTCTCTCTCTCTCTCGTAAATTGTTTTCCTGCTTTGCTACGTACAATACTGTATGTGCTGTACAGTACTGTATGATTTTATATAGATACGGTAAATTATATTTGTAAGGTAACATATTTTGTAAATGCTTTTACTGTAAATACTGTACTGTATCATTATTTATCACTATCATCATGCGCGTTAAATGCCTTGTTTGTTCTGAGCGTGGTTGTTTACTGAGCGTACAGTACTTTATGACGCCGTCGTTTCAGGCGGCGTCATAAAGAAAAACATTTCATTTGGAAGTCCTAAGAAAAATACGTAAACTAAAACATTGGTAATAAAAAAATCAACATACAGTACTGTATAATCAATATAATCGATGCAAAAACTAACCTATACATATATGTGTACAGTACACTAAATGAGTTTGTTTCTTCATTATGATCAGAGATGAACGTAAACAAAACATTGGTTGCCATTTTTTATCGTGCTTTTTAGGTGTTTAGGAAACGCATGATATAAAATCGCCTTTAATATTTGTGCCTGTTTTAGTTTAGGGTGCTGTAGTACATGCATTAAGTGTTCTGTACATTAAAGGGTGGTTTGTTAACAGTACTACGTACAAGGGAAGGTTTTAAAAGTCCGAATATACATGTTAAATAAATAGGTAAATATGATGTCACTACTTCGCGGAATTTCACCTATCGCGGCCGCGTCTGGAACCTATCTACCGCGATAAACGAGGGTTCACTGTATAATGAGTAAAAGAAAAGTAAGCGATTAAGTAAAGACAAAACAAACAATGGCTGCCAAGCGAGGACCAAGACAGAGACGTCTGTCCCAGTCCGAGCCAAAAGGGAAAGTGAGCATTCACCTGTGTGTGAGGGGGGGAGGGGTAGCTAGCTACCACTCCCCTACCCCCCCCCCCCCCCGCTAACTAGCGCTGGGGTAATACACCTTAGTTAAATTCTAATGGCTCACCATTTCAGCTGCGCTAAAACAAAGCTAAATTTAATAAAGCAATCACCGGGAATGTCGCTCTGGCTAACTAAATGACCCAGGCATAGTGAGCGACAGCGCCTAAGACGCCTCCGGTAGGCAACAGCTCTTGTTACGTTAATATCACTTTTGATATAATTCAAAACACCAAGAGCTTACATTTATACATAATAAAGCTAATACTCAACTTTCCAGAGGCAGAAGAGGTTGGAGAGAGCATCATAAAGTTGAAAAATTCCAAAAAACGAGAGAACCACAGGGAAAACACCGAGTGGATGAGCTACGCGTAAAGGAATAGAGATGGCGCCGTCGGCGGCATTGTATACGCACTCGAAACGGGATAGGAGAGGTACCTTATTAACGGCTCTCCTTTCATTCTCGCTTTTCGTTTTCTTGCCACTTTGACCCCTCGAAGTGTTAACTCTGTTCGAGGTGTAGATAGCTATGTGACGTGTCAAGAATGCGATATCCCATTTAGATTTATTAGGGATATTCGCTCCAGGAATTAGAATTCTGGATACCTTAACGTAAAATTCTCTGGGAATATCACCGTAGTCAAATATACCTAAGGAAGCTACCTATAAGGAACTTCCATCAGGACGACATGGCCTGAGCCCAAAAATCCCCTATAAATAGCGTTGGTTTGTATCCCAGTTACGGAACCATTGTCATTTGTTCCAGTGCAGCATACAAACTTCTGTTCTTTACGTAGGAGACTCACCTTAAGGTGGGTTGAAGACCTCAAACCAACTGGCTGGCTACTGTCCCAGGATGACCTCATGTGCCTCATACAACTACAACAACTCAAGAGGCAGCCTGACACCTCGTTTTCCTCATAGGATGACAACCTGGGCAATCAGTGCTGGAAGGAGTAAAAGATTTCAATGGAAGATGAATAGATAAGTACACTGTAGGGGTGAGCCCGTTTATAATCCATACATTGCCTGACTCTACTTGTTTGAAGAAAGGGGACATAATAAATATGACAAATTTCTAAGTAATATGTTATTTTTATTAATAAAATAAATTTTTGAATATACTTACCCGATAATCATGTAGCTGTCAACTCCGTTGCCCGACAGAATTCTATGGAGGGATACGCCAGCTATCACAATACTAGAAGGGGGTGTATTTACCAGCGCCACCTGTGGCCAGGTACTCAAGTACTTCTTGTTGACACCTCCTCAATTATTCCTCGGTCCACTGGTTCTCTATGGGGAGGAAGGGAGGGTCGATTAAATCATGATTATCGGGTAAGTATATTCAAAAATTTATTTTATTAATAAAAATAACATTTTTCAATATTAAACTTACCCGATAATCATGTAGCTGATTCACACCCAGGGGGGTGGGTGAAAAACCAGTGTACAAGACTAAAGGATAGCTAAGTATCCCGTATTTCATATAATCAGTTATCCACAATAACAATGAAATAATAAGTACCTGGTAAGGAAGTCGACTTGAACCGTTACTCTGCCTTTAATAAGATCGTCTTCCTTACTGAGCGCAGCGTTCCTCTTGGGAGGCTGAATCAACTCAAAGGTGCTAAAGTATACAGGGCTGCAACCCATACTAAAGGACCTCATCACAACCTTTAACCTTGGCGCTTCTCAAGAAAGAATTGACCACCCGCCAAATCAACAAGGATGTGGAAGGCTTCTTGGCCGACCGTACAACCCATAAAAAGTATTCAAGAGAAAGGTTAAAAAGTTATGGGATTATGGGAATGTAGTGGCTGAGCCCTCGCCTACTACTGCATTCGTTGCTACGAATGGACCCAGGGTGTAGCAGTACTCGTAAAGAGACTGGACATCTTTGAGATAGAATGATGCGAACACTGACTTGCTTCTCCAATAGGTTGCATCCATAACACTCTGCAGAGAACGGTTCTGTTTGAAGGCCACTGAAGTAGCCACAGTTCTCACTTCATGTGTCCTTACCTTCAGCAAAGCAAGGTCTTCTTCCTTCAGATGAGAATTTGCTTCTCTAATCAGAAGCCTGATGTAGTAAGAAACTGAGTTCTTAGACATTGGTAGAGAAGGCTTCTTGATAGCACACCATAAGGCTTCTGATTGTCCTCGTAATGGTTTTGACCTTCTTAGATAGTACTTAAGAGCTCTAACTGGGCAAAGTACTCTCTCCAGTTCGTTCCCCACCATGTTGGACAGGCTTGGGATCTCGAACGACTTAGGCCAAGGACGGGAAGGAAGCTCGTTTTTAGCCAAAAAACCGAGCTGCAAGGAACATGTAGCTGTTTCAGATGTGAAACCTATGTTCCTGCTGAAGGCGTGGATCTCACTTACTCTTTTACCTGTTGCTAAGCACACGAGGAAAAGAGTTTTTAATGTGAGGTCCTTAAAAGAGGCTGATTGGAGCGGTTCAAATCCTGATGACATTAGGAACCTTAGGACCACGTCTAGATTCCAGCCTGGAGTGGACAACCGACGTTCCTTTGAGGTCTCAAAAGACCTAAGGAGGTCCTGTAGATCTTTGTTGGAGGAAAGATCCAAGCCTCTGTGGCGGAAAACCGCTGCCAACATACTTCTGTAACCCTTGATCGTAGGAGCTGATAGGGATCTTACGTTCCTTAGATGTAACAGGAAGTCAGCAATCTGGGTTACAGTGGTACTGGTTGAGGAAACTGCATTGGCCTTGCACCAGCTTCGGAAGACTTCCCATTAAGACTGATAGACTCTGAGAGTGGATGTCGTCCTTGCTCTGGCAATCGCTCTGGCTGCCTCCTTCGAAAAGCCTCTAGCTCTTGAGAGTCTTTCGATAGTCTGAAGGCAGTCAGACGAAGAGCGTGGAGGTTTGGGTGTACAGTACCTTCTTTACGTGAGGTTGACGCAGAAGGTCCACTCTAGGAGGAAGAGTCCTGGGAACGTCGACCAGCCATTGCAGTACCTCGGTGAACCATTCTCTCGCGGGCCAGAGGGGAGCAACCAACGTCAGCCGTGTCCCTTTGTGAGAGGCGAACTTCTGAAGTACCCTGTTGACAATCTTGAACGGCGGGAATGCATACAGGTTGAGATGGGACCAATCCAGCAGAAAGGTATCCACGCGAACTGCTGCTGGGTCTGGAATCGGAGAACAATACAAGAGGAGCCTCTTGGTCATCGAGGTAGCGAATAGATCTATGGTTGGCTGACCCCACAGGGCCCAAAGTCTGCTGCAAACATTCTTGTGAAGGGTCCACTCTGTGGGGAAGACCTGACCCTTCCGGCTGAGGCGATCTGCCATGACATTCATATCGCCCTGAATGAGCCTCGTTACCAGCGTGAGCTTTCGATCTTTTGACCAAATGAGGAGGTCCCTTGCGATCTCGAACAACTTCCTCGAATGAGTCCCTCCCTGCTTGGAGATGTAAGCCAAGGCTGTGGTGTAGTCGGAGTTCACCTCCACCACCTTGTTAAGCTGGAGGGACTTGAAGTTTATCAAGGCCAGATGAACTGCCAACAACTCCTTGCAATAGATGTGAAGTGTCCTTTGCTCCTGATTCCATGTTCCCGAGCATTCCTGTCCATCCAGTGTCGCACCCCAGCCCGTGTCCGATGCGTCCGAGAAGAGACGGTGGTCGGGGGTCTGAACAGCCAATGGTAGACCTTCCTTGAGAAGAATGCTGTTCTTCCACCACGTTAGAGTAGACCTCATCTCTTCGGAAACAGGAACTGAGCCCGTCTCTAGCGTCATGTCCTTTATCCAGTGAGCAGCTAGATGATACTGAAGGGGGCGGAGGTGGAGTCTCCCTAACTCGATGAACAGGGCCAGCGATGAAAGTGTCCCTGTTAGACTCATCCACTGCCTGACTAAGCATCGGTTCCTTCTCAGCATGCTCTGGATGCATTCTAGGGCTTGGAAGATCCTTGGGGCCGACGGACAAGTCCGAAAAGCTCGACTCTGAAGATCCATACCCAAGGAGACAATGGTCTGGGATGGAACGAGCTGAGACTCCTCAAAATTGACCAGGAGGCCCAGTTCCTTGGTCAGATCCATAGTCCATTTGAAAATCTCCAGACAGCGACGACTTGTGGGAGCTCTTAAAAGCCAGTCGTCTGACGGAGCCGGACACAAGATCATGATACTGCTGCACAGTCTGTAAACTGTCAATCATGGGCAAGCGAGGAAGTACAGTGACAACCCGAATCTGTCTAGACTGTCTGGGTCGTACAGACAACTCCTTAACGGGTTGCTGAGGTTGCCGCACTGCGTCACAACAAGTCCCTTCTGTTGGTTGTTGAACGTCTTCCCCGTGACACATTGACTCCGTAAACAAAAAATCCTCTAACAAGGACTAAGCTTGGACTGCATGTCATGCAACACAGCTCAAGGTCTATGGGAGCAGGTGTGGTAACAGACGGGATTAGCGGCTGAAGTGGAACCATTACCTTCCCTGTAAGCATGTTATGCTTAAATAAAAGTCCATAAGAGGTTATGCAGCTAAAGGCTCCCTCCAAATGACAGAGTCCTCAAGGGAATATCAGAAGGAGGGAGAAAAGAACTTTCTCATCTACAGGGACCTTATCCTAGAAAAGCTAAGTTCTCTGAGTGAGGGTTCACTGGTGCAAAAGCAGCAGACTAGAAGGCAACGTTATGAAACTGCTTGACAGTCTAGTGAGTTGGCAACAACCCAAGATGTGTTGAGAAGCATGCGGTAAGGTATGCAGAGCATGATGTATGCAGAGTATGCTGCATGCAGAGCATGCTGTATGTAGAGCATGTTGTATGCAGAGCATGCTGAATGCAGAGCATGCTGTATGCAGAGCATGTTGTATGCAGAGCATGCTGAATGCAGAGCATGCTGAATGCTGAGCATGTAGTAAGCAGAGCCTGCTGTAAGCAGAGCCTGCTGTAAGGAAAGCAGAGCGTGTGCATGGCGTTTAACATTTCTCAGAAATTCCATGACCAGTGCTAGAGTGCTTTATGCATGCTTGCATGGGGTTTAAACCATGGTATGAAAATGGAGGTAAGGTATGCTGAACAGCAGAGTCAGAACGAGCTGGAACAACAATAGTTGTGGTTTCCTCTTCAAGACTCCGATGAGGGAACACCTGAGGCTCAGTCTGCAAAGGCTGAATAAAAGACAAGCAGAAGGAAGGCGCATGGGTGGAGGAGGCTGACTCCTAGCATGAGTGGTTGAACCCAAGGGTTGCGCTTGCTGAGCGGTTGGCGGAAGCGGAGTAGCAAGTTCCAGTTCCTGTGGTGTGAGCGGAGCGCGATGAGGAAGAGGCTGCGCAGAACAAGGTAAATGTCTCGCAAGCTGAGGCTCCTGAGGCGCAAGGCTAAGGTGTTGTGGTGCTTGCCTTGTGGAGGGTTGAGCTCACTGCAGCAAGAGCTGAGGAGACTGACTCATGGACGGGAGAGGTTGTTGTACCTCAACCGAGTGTTGCATCACTGGTGGAGCAGCAAGTGGAGGCGGAGGAAGAGAGGTATAATCCTCCTGATCCCAATGTAAAGGTTGCCTTAAGGAAGGCGGAGGCTGAACACCACAGGGAACAGCAAACTCAGCACGTGGCTCAACATCGTACGCCTGGCAGGTGGAACTGCTGGCAGGTGGTACTGCGATCAGGCGGAGCGAGTGTAGGTGGAGGGAGTGTAGGCGGAGGCGGAGGAGCAACACTCTCAGCCCGACACTCACGCATCAAGTCCGAAAGCTGTGCTTGCATGGACTGTAGAAGAGTCCACAACATCGTACGCCTGGCAGATGGTACTGTGATCAGGCGGAGCGAGTGTAGGTGGAGGGAGTGTAGGCGGAGGCGGAGGAGCAACACTCTCAGCCCGACACTCACGCATCAAGTCCGAAAGCTGTGCTTGCATGGACTGTAGTAGAGTTCACAACATCGTACGCCTGGCAGGTGGTACTGTGATCAGGCGGAGCGATCATAGGCGGGGGGGAGTGTAGGCGGAGGCGGAGGCGCAACACTCTCAGCCCGACACTCACGCATCAAGACCGAAAGTTGTGACTGTATGGACTGCAGTAGAGTTAACTTGGGGTCGGCAGACCTAAGTTCTGCTGAGGTAAAGCCTTAACAGCAGAGATCTGTTGTGGCAGAACCTTACTCCTCTTAGGCGGAGTGTAATCAACTGATGACTGAGGAGAGTCAGAGCTAACCCAATGACTGCATTCGGGTTGTGAACTTTAACTTCGTACGTCTGGCATAGGTCTGGACTTAACGTTTAAGAGGTCTTGAGACCTGAGACCAGCGTTACTCTGCCTTTATTTTCTCCCCTAATCTCTTCTGCAGACGAGCAAAATAAGGGCTCAATCGTCTGCGGGTGGGAGTGACGGTCTCGGTAAGACACGCCCACAACCACCGAGAATACTTCTGTGCGCCGATCAAGGCCTGCTGAACCCTTATGCCCTTCGACATTGCTTCTCCCCTGGGCTTGGGAGCTTGCAAGAGGTCCCGGACTGGGAGGACGACTGGCGCGCACAAAAGTACCCTCACGCATAACACTGACATACTTTGCGCTAATCACTTATCACTTTGATTTCTGTTTGCACTTATTTCACTGAACTCGAAACTTTAAGTGGTTTGTACCTGAAACACGCAATTCTATCCTTCTCAAAAGTTAGTAATTGCGAAAACAGAATTACAATGTAACAGAAAAATCTAATGAAAGATAATTCAGTGGCTGGAAAGAGACTAAACACTAGATCACTCTAGAAACGTTTAGTTTCTTCCCCTAAAGAGACTAGGGAGAAGAGCAAAAACGATAACGACGTTACTCGTACGCCTGGCAGGCTTGAGTGAAACGTTTATCCTCTTTCTCCCTCCGTCTCTATCTCTCTCTCTCTCTCTCTCTCTCTTGACTTAGAACCTGAGAGAAGAGCCCAATCATATATATCGTTAACATATTATTGTTAAAGGAAAAAACTGAAATATTTCCCAAAATGAAAAGTTCCTTTATTAGGATCAAAACCATTAAGTTAAGAAAGAATGAACAAAACGCTAGACACGGTTACTCTTACTGCAATGTGAAACCGTGAACATTCTTTCTCTATCGTAACGATAGAGTGCAAGTTGAACGTTCTGAACGTCAACAACTGCAGAGACAAACAAAACGTTAGTTCAACTTTGAAAAAGTACGAGACTATCAAAGAAATTCTTTCAAAGACATTAAAATAGCATAATATGTTAACAGGTAAAACCGAAATGACGGGCTCAATGTTAATTAACTTTGGTACCAAGAAAAGACCGCCTACTATTAGGAAGGTCGAATATAAACAAATATAAAAATTAATTTTAATAAGTTTATAATAAAAGGAAGTTAATCGAAGAGGCCTATAAGAGGCGGAGAGATATAAAATAAATCTATAACTTTTGTTAAGCAAAATTAAGAAAGAGAGTCTATACTCTCTTAGACACCAACACTTCCGTCTAAGGGAAGGGTCGGCCATTGAAAGGTGAACGAGAGTTCATACTCTCTTCGTCACCAAAATTAATCAAATTAATTCCAAAAGCTAACTAAGCTAATATAGAAGTTTCCAGTAAAGCGACAGCCGAAATCAAAGAGAAATACTTCACCAAAGTCGTGAAAATACTCCAAGAACATAAGCGTATCCCAGAACGTCTTGTCAGAAGCACGACAGAGGAATAATTAAGGAGGTGTCAACAAGAAGTACTTGAGTACCTGGCCACAGGTGGCGCTGGTAAATACACCCCCTTCTAGTATTGTGATAGCTGGCGTATCCCTCCATAGAATTCTGTCGGGCAACGGAGTTGACAGCTACATGATTATCGGGTAAGTTTAATATTGAAAATAGTATTTTTCCTAATGATACAAAACTTTGACCTCTTTATTAGGGATATAATTGCAGGGAAGTGAAGGACTACCCATAAGGCTTTTAGTTAGGTGTAACTACCGCACCACTAGTTAGCGGGGGTGGAGGGGTAGCCTGCTACCCTGGTCACACACACCTTTGTTGTCTCGTCACTTTTGATGGCAACCAGGACTTACAAGAGTACAAGTAATGGTGGGCCAAAGAGCTTAAGGTTTGTATTGTTATGAAAAATGCAAATTACTTTCAAATTTGTTATTTGTTCCGACATTAAATACAAACCCTTTTGCTCTTTATTAGGGAAGAATCACCCTTTAGGAGGGTGGAAGTCCAAACCAACTGGCTGGTGTTTGACCAAGGGTTTTCCCCGTACATGCTCCACATGTAATAAGGAGAAACCCTGATACCTCACTAAAATCTGTGCAAAACTTGGTTAGCTGCCTGAGCAATCTGTGTGATTGTGTGAAACTAGCGGTGTGACTAGTCTAGGTAAGATTCCTCAGAAACATAGGACTCTTTGAATGAAACATAGACGTTACCCAATCCTACCTTGTCAGGGGGTATGGGGATGCAACAAGCATTATTTCTACGATAGGTTATGCAAGGGAATGGTTTTACCTGCAGACAGAGGAGACAAACTTGCAGAGGACCGTAGGTGTTGTTCCCCAAGAGAGGGAAAAATAAAAGAAAGAAGGAGCCAGTCATTCTTAACGTTCATCCCACACTAAACTAATCCCAGGTACCCTCTGCCTTTAACCATCTGCTACTTGTTCCTCAAGGAGCCTGAGGTATTTAAACCACTTGTTGTGCAGCCACCATAGGGCCAATGGAGATCATCTCTATGTTCATGTGGGTCACGTCTTACAGGTAGTGGGGGGTGAAGGTCTTAAGACACTTCCACATGCCGGCTTGTAAGATCTGCATTACAGAGTAGTTCTTCTTGAACACTAGGGACGAGCTGATGCCCTTAACGTCATGAACTCTGGGTTGTCTCGTCTCTGGAGGAGGATCAAGATTCAGGGCCAGGTCAGTGACTCTACGAATCCAAACAGAGATGGTGTTTTTGGTGATCTTCCTTTTCACCTTCTCTGTGCTGACACTCGGGGGTGAGCTGCTGCTGTTCTCTTGAGAGAGTACCTCAAACTCCTTACTGGACAAAGTAACAGTTAATCTTGATCATCGGTTATGTTATGAAGACTCCCAATCCAGAACGGCCTAAATCTAGGCTCTGCTACTCCCAGATTTTAAGTCTAGCCGATAAGCTCAGGGACAAAGCCAGACATTACCTCTCCCCATACCCTTGAGTGGGAGACGTCGTATGAAAGACTGTGAAATTCGCTAACTCTCTTGGCCGAGGCCAATGCAAATAGGAAAACTGTCTTCAGAGTCAGGTGGGGATCTGATGCCTGGCGTAATGGTTTGTAGGGGGCTCCCTTCAGGGACCGAAGGACAAGAACCACGTTCAATGGAAATGGTATAACTTCCGAGTGAGGGCAGATAAGCTCGAAACTCTGTATGAGGAGAGAAAATTCCTACGAAGAGGAAATATTAACTACTTTCAGCCTTACTGAGAAGTAGCCTTTCACTGCCGAGACCGAAAGGAGTTTTTCTTCCCGAAGGTGAACGAGGAACTCCACTATTGCTGGAATAGTGGCATCAAGGGGAGAGAAAGCCCTTTCCATGATACCAACCACAGAAGAAAGTTCACTTGGCCTGGTAGACTGAAGCGGAAGACCTTCGAAGGTATCCCAATATCCTTTTCACAACCTGTTGCAAAAAGCCTCTCTGAGGGAGGGGATGCTGGATAATCTCCAGGCGTGAAGTCACAGGGATACTACGGCTTTGTGAATGACGTTCATGTGTGGTTGTCTGAGTACATTGTGTTGTTGAGAGAGCTCTCTCGGAACCTTCGTCAGGATATGAAGAAAGTCCAGGAACCATTTGGCGTGATGATATAGCGGAGCTATGAGGGTCATTAACAGGTTCTTAGATGATATGGTCTTGTTGAGAACCCTTCTCATGAGACAGAACAGGGGAAAGGCGTAAACATGACAAATTCGGAGATAATTTGTATTTTTCCTAACTATACAAATCTTAGCTATTTACATTGGGTTTACTTTTCAGCGTAGCTGAAATAACGAGCCAATAGTTTTTAACAAGGGTTAACTACCCCCGCGCTAGTTAGCGGGGGTAGGGGAGTGGTAGCTTGCTACCCCTCCCCCCCATACACCGGTGATTTGCTTCACTTCACTTAGAGGTAGGACTTGACTTGGGGGTCAGGGCTGGCGGGCAAATATGTGTAAATAGCTAAGGTTTGTATGGTTGGGAAAAATACAAATTATCTCCGAATTTGTCATTTGTTCCGTAACCGAAATACAAACTACGCTATTTACATTGGGTGACTTACCCCTTAGGAAGGGTGGAAAGTCCCCAGCCTTACTGACTTTGTCTTTACCCGGGGGCTCCGCCTCCTAGTGAGTAGCAATTGAGAAAAGGAGCCCCTGCACCTCACAAGTTCCTTGCTTCGCTAGGAACGAGTGGCCTACATAAGTTGTGTGTGGAGGAAAGCGTGACTCGTCCTATGAAGTTGACCTTGAGACCTTTAGATAGGAATCCAGGATAGGACGTTCCCAATACCACCTCGTCAGGGTATGGGAGACGCGACAGTATTAAACTTAATACTAGGAGCACAAGGAAGCATGGGTTACCTGCAGAGGTCGAGGTCACCTATGCGAAGGCCAGGATGCTGCTTCCCCAAGAGAGGGGAGAATGAAGAAAGAAGTAAGGGTCAGACATACTCTTTCATTCACGCAGACTAAAACCGGGTAACAACGCCCTCAACCTACTGCTACTTGTCCATAAAGGAGCCTGAGGTTAGACCAGCTGTTGTGCAGCCACCACAGGGCCGATAGAAAACGTATCGAGGCTCCTGTGGGTCACGTCCTGCAGGTAGTGGGCTGTGAAGGTCGTTTGACGCTTCCAGACCCCAGCTTGAAGCACCTGCGTCACAGAGAAGTTTCTCTTGAAGGCCAGGGATGTAGCAACGCCCCTGACGTCATGTGCCCTAGGGCGACGTGACGGAGAAGTGTCTGGATTCAAGGTGTGATAGATAACCCTTCGAATCCAAGCCGAGATGGTCTTCTTGGTGACCCTCCTCTTCGTCCTGCCTGTGCTAACAAACAATGCTCGCACTTAAGGATGAACTGCAGCTGTTCTCTTCAAGTAATACCTCAGACTCCTCACTGGACATAGTAGCAGCTGGTCTGGGTCGCTTGTTACAGAACGGAGACTCGCGATCCTGAAAGAGTCGAACCGTGGATCCGGCACTCCAGGATTCTGAGTCTTGGAAACAAACTCAGGGACGAACCTGAACGTTACCTCACCCCATCCCCTTGAATGGGCGATGTCGTACGAGAGACCACGAAGTTCACTAACTCGCTTGGCCGAAGCCAAAGCGAGCAGGAAAGCCGTCTTCCAAGACAGGTGGCGATCAGAGGCCTGGTGTAATGGTTCGAAGGGAGGTCTCTTAAGAGTCCTGAGAAGCTGAACCACGTTCCAAGGAGGTCTCACTTCCGACTGAGGGCAGGTAAGCTCATAGCTACGTATGAGTAGAGAGAGTTCCAGCGAGGAAGAAATGTCCAAACCTTTCAGCCTAAAAGCCAAGCTTAAGGCTGAGCGATAGCCTTTCACTGCTGCGACAGAAAGGCGCATTTCCTCCCGCAGATACAAGAGGAACTCCGCTATTGCTGGAATAGTGGCATCGAGTGGAGAGATACCCCTCCCACGACACCAACCACAGAAGACTCTCCACTTCGCCTGGTACTCCTTCAGAGGACTTTCGCAGGTGCCGAGACATTCTCTCCGCAACCTGTTGCGAAAAGCCTCTCTCCGTGAGGAGATGCTGGACAGTCTCCAGGCGTGAAGCCGAAGCGAGGCCACGCCCTTGTGAGGTATGTTGGAGTGTGGTTGTCTGAGTAGCTCATGTCGTGGGGGAAGTTCTCTCGGGAGCTCCGTCAGGAGCTGCAGAAGATCCGGGAACCATTCCGCGTGATGCCATAGCGGAGCTATCAGAGTCATCGAACAGTTGACCGATAGTCTGGTCCGGTTGAGCACCCCTCTCATCAGACAGAACAGTGGGAAGGCGTACACGTCCATGTTGTCCCACCGTTGTTGGAAAGCATCTTGCCAGAGTGCCTTGGGGTCCGGGACTGGGGAGCAGTACAGAGGCAGCTTGAAATTCAACGCTGTCGCGAACAGATCCACGGTCGGGGAACCCCACAAAGTCAGGACTTTGTTGGCTATCTGAGGATCCAAAGACCACTCGGTACTCACTATCTGCGAAGCCCTGCTTAAACTGTCGGCGAGCACATTCCTCTTGCCAGGAATGAAGCGAGCTGATAGTGTTATCGAGTGGACTTCGGTCCACCTCAGAATTTCTACTGCAAGATGGGATAGCTGCTGAGAAAAAGTACCTCCCTGCTTGTTGATATAAGCCACTACCGTGGTGTTGTCGCTCATCACCACCACGGAGTGACCCGCCAGGGTCCGTTGGAACTGCTGAAGAGCCAGAAAGACGGCCTTCATCTCTAGCAGGTTGATGGGCAGGTACTTTTCTGATTCTGACCAAAGGCCTGAGGTCCTCTGGTTCAAAATGTGCGCCCCCCACCCTTCTTTTGACGCGTACAAAAACAGTGTCAACTCCGGGGGGAGGACGAGAAGATCCACTCCCTTTCGTAGGTTCTCCTCGACCAGCCCCCACCGCAGGTCCGCCTGTTCCAAAGATCCTATCGGGACCTATACGTCCGGGGAATCGGATCCTTGATTCCACCGGGACTTGAGCCGCCACTGCAGGGATCTCATCCTGAGGCGGCCGTTTGGAACCAGACGAGCCAGGGAGGACAGGTGACTTAAGAGACGCAACCACGATTGGGCGGGAAGCTCTCCTTGCCTGAGGAAGGGTTCCGCCATCCTCCTCAGCCTTGCTATCCTGTCGTCTGATGGAAAGACTTTGTGGAGATTGGTGTCTAACAACATGCCTAGATAAACCAGTCGTTGGGACGGCTGCAAAGAGGACTTTTCGAGATTTAACACGATCCCCAGATCCTGGCAAAGTCCCAGAAGCCTGTCTCGGTGTCGAAGAAGGGTCGACTCCGAGTCTGCTAGGATCAGCCAGTCGTCCAGATAAAGAAGGAGACGGATGCCGTTCCTGTGCGCCCAAGATGAAATCAGGGTGAACACTCTGGTGAACACCTGAGGTGCTGTGGAGAGACCGAAACACAGCACCTTGAACTGGTAGGTCTTGCTGTCTAGGCTGAATCTCAAGTACTTCCTGGAAGACGGATGGATTGGGATCTGGAAGTACGCGTCCTTTAGATCCAGTGTGCACATGAAGTCTAGAGGTCTCACCACAAGTCTGACCGTGTCCGCTGTCTCCATGCTGAACCGAGTTTGCTTGACAAACTTGTTCAGAGCCGAGAGGTTGATGACAGGTCTCCAGCCTCCAGACGCCTTCTTTACAAGAAAGAGTCAACTGAAGAAGCCTGGGGAGCCGTCGACGACCTCCTGGAGAGCATCCTTCTTGAGCATGGTCTCGACTTCTGCCCGAAGGGCCAGCCCCTTTACCGATCCCATGGCATAGGAGCTCAACGACACTGGATTCGCTGTCAGGGGAGATCGTCCAAGCATCGGCCCCATGTTGCTGCCACCTGTGCACGCAACTTCGAAGGCATCCCCCCACAGGTGGACACGCGGGGGGACTGCCACTCCTAGTGTTTGCGGCCGCGGCCACCCCCTCTAGGAGTCTTGCCTCCCCTAGAGGACTTACCACCCCTCTTGTCCTTGGCAGGAAAGGGCTGGGGCTTAGACACCACCTTCTTAGCTTCCGGTGCCTGCTTTGGTGTCTTGCGAGGCTGCTGCTGCTGTTGCTGCGGAGCTGGAGGTTTATAGGGCCGACATGTAAGGGCCCTTTGGAGGAGGGAGTCCTGGCTAGACTTCCTCCACCTCTCAGCTGTTCGTTCCATGTCCTGAGGCTCTAACAGATTCGCATGCTTGAGCCTACAGACATCCACGGCGGGGACCTTCGGGTGGAACTTCTCGGTCACCGCGCTTCAACACCGAGTTGGCCCACAGGGTGGTAACCTGATGTGCCAGGAACTCGATAGAGTGGGTGCCAGAGAGTAGGAAGGTCTCCAGGGCCTTCCTATCGGCCTCCTTAGACACATCCTCGGAGCGCAATAGGATACCCAGAGACCCTAGCCATATATCCAGCCACGAAGTGGCCTGCATGGCGCACTTCGCGACCTTCTCATGGCTCAGGATCTCCGACGCCGAGAACGTCACCTGCCGGGCGGAGAGCTTCTCGAGAGGAACTCCCCTAGCAAGCTCTTCTACTGAATGATGGAGGGGAAGAGCGAGACTAGACTCCTCCAAGATCTCAAAATACCTCCTCTGCTGGAGACGAGGAGGTGGGAGGAGTTTGTTCCTGGCAGAGGAATGACTGGAGGAAGCGAGAGCCGCGAGCTGAGCATTGGCCCTGGCTCTGGCACTCTTCAACCCTTGGGACCAGGGCAGAGCCGCGCTGGCCTTGGGGGGCTTCTGAGTACCGTACACCTGGTCCAGGACAGTGTCCTTGCCTTCTCGGGGGGCAATCACGGGGTCTATGAACCCGTTGAGTTGCCTCATCAGGCTCAGGACCTGCCAGAGGGCATGCTCAGACTCTTGCTGCTCTCCTCCCTGCGGACTGGCAGCTAAGTCTCCCGTCCCCGGAATCTCTTCCTGGGGAGATGCGTGGACGTTCTCCCGGGGTGCAGCTGGTTCCTGACGAATCCTAGAAGACGACTTCGGGATTGTCTTGGAGTCCTTGGGTTCCCTCCTAGGCGGGATACACGACCCCAACAAAGAGGTTTGGAAGGCGCCCTCCGCGCGAGACGATTCCCCTCCACAAGGAGATGACTCCCCCCTTGGTGCCGAGGGGGGGACCACTACTACACTGGATTCTCCCGAGGACGGAAAAGCCTCGTCCTCGGGAGAAGGAGAAAGCGCCTGCGAAGGGGATGGAGCCTTCCTACGGACCTCTTAGGAACCAACTTCTCCCTGGGAGAAGTCACCACGAAGTCCATTCCTCTCCTTCTCTTCAACAGGGGCGAGGCAGCCGTTGGCTTGTGCCCTTGATCGGCGAGTACCGGCTTCATAGCCTTCACTAACGCCCGCATCAGAGGACCAAACCAAAACTGCCGAGACACGGACACAGAGTCCAAAACTCTCGCTGGAGGGAAGGGGATCGGGCGATCCTTCGGAGTGGACACCACTGGACCTGCCTGAAAAGAAAAGGGGGAAGAAAGTTGTTCTGACCTCTCTGATGGGTCTTCCCTATCCTGAACAAGAGTTCTGCGCTTAGGCGGAGGCGATCCTGATTGCGGTCTGGCGACACACGTCCCTGCTGCTGTCGCGGGCTGCGGAACCCGACGGGAATGGGGGACGTGCTGGCGCTCATGCGTAGGCAAACTACGGAGTCTCGCGCGCGAGAGGATGTTGAGGTGCGGGCGAGTAATCGCGCGGAGACAAACGAGCGCGGGAGCGATCGCGCGCAGGCAAGTGGTCGCGCAGGCGCGCGGCGAGTGCGAGTGAACGCGAGGGCGCACAGGCGAACGAGCGAGTGAGCACGTTGGCGCGTGGGCGAACGAGATCGCTCCGATGACCGCTGACGATGTTGACGATGGTGAACGCTGGCGTGTAGGCGAGCAATAGCGCGTAGACCGCGTAGGCGAACGACCGCGCGTGGGCGAGCTGACAGAAGGCGACCCATGTCTCTCCAGATCCTCTGGGCGACGGCGCGTCGGAGAGCGCTTGCGCGCAGGCGATAGGTCACGCGGGCGGTCTGGAGATCGCCGATGTTCAGGTGATCGCTGACGCGCTGGGGACCGTTGACGCGCAGGAGATCGCTGACGAGCAGCCGAATGTTGATGCGTCTGTGATCGCTGGCGTGCTGGTGATCCCTGGCGAGCAGGAGGGTGACGCGTGGAATCCTGTGAGGGAGCTGCCGGCACGGTGCGCAGAGGCGAACGCTCACGAACGGGCTCAGGAACAGGAGGCGCGTGGGCGTACAGGCACTTTGGAAGTACCCGCTGGAGACCGCAAGCGTTGCTGCGCTGGAACAGGCTGACGAGCAGGATCGCGAGGGCGAGGAGAAAAGTCCTTGTCCAAGACCTGAACCGAAGTTCTAGGCCGCGCAGGCGAGCGTGGGCACACAGGGCGCGAGTCAGGAACTGGGAGTGCAGGTGCGATCTGACGGGCAGGAGATCCAGAGCGCTCAGGGGAACGATGCCGCACTGGGCGCTCAACAGGAACAACAGGATGAACGATGTCCTCAGAAGAGTGCTGGCGAGAAGAGGGGCGACGATCATCAGGAGAGCGCTGGCGAACAGGAGAACGCTGACGATCAGGAGAATGCTGACGAGCAGGGGAGCGCCTGTGCGCTAACACTGCAGGAGGGCGCGCAGGGGAACCCTGACGCGCAAGGGAAGAACCCACACCGTGGGAAGCATCCCTTTGCCCTGAAGGGACCGTTGCCCGTCGGCTGACGAGGTCAGGCTGCTGGACGTCTGCACCAGAAGCGGAAGGTCTGGAAGGCGTAGGAGACCGATCCCCGGAGAGGTCTAAGGAAGCTAGAGCTGCAGGCTGCTTACAGCGAGGAGAGACCACCTCGGAGGAAGGAGGCGAAGATTCAAAAAAGCGCCTCTTAGCACCCTTATAGGGAGACGGGAGGCCCTTGCGGCGCAGTGGACGGTGAGCCTTACGGCGAAGGCGGCCACGAGGGAGATCGTCAGGACCATCAGTCCTCCGAAGGGGAGTCTCAGTCAAAGCGCTCCCCCGAGAGGGAGGCTTGGCAGCAGAAGAGCCCGCGGGACTCCCTTCCCCCTTCGAAGGATGTACGGAAGGGGGAGGAGAGCCTTCAGCACCATCATCCACAACAGGAACCGCAGAGAATTGACCCAACCTGTCGGAAGCCTCTGCCACCACGACATCGACGATAGACAGATGATCTACTTCTGCTATCACCGGCGACTGCTTAACAGCGGCCCCCAACTGGACAAGGTCAATCAGGGCTTCTCTGGAGGGCAGGCCCTTAAGCCCCAAGGAAGCTCAAATCTGAAAAAGATCATCATGAGACAAGGAGTCATTAGCAACAACCTCCCCCGGCGGAGGAGGGGGAGCCGCCCCGCTAGGGGAGGCGACGCCCTCTCCCACACCCCAAGGTCGGGAAACAGAACTAGGGCCTGCGCTCCCACTCGGCGGTCTCTCCTTAGGAGAGGGGGAGCTTCGGAGGAGGTTTAGGCGGCGAAAGAAGAGTCCCAAGAGCCTTCCTCCTTCAAGGCAACCCCAGAAGGAGAACGGTCTCTCTTGGACTTCTTCTTACGCCGGCGGCCAAACCTCTCCCACTGGGAGGCAAACCACTCCCTGCACTCACTACAAGTATTCTCTCTGTCACACCGTCGGCCTCGACACTGCGGGCAAAGGGTGTGAGGATCCGTGTCCACCGCAGACATGAATGTACCGCAAGGGCGACCGGCAATACCAGGGCAATTGCGCATGGTGAACAACCAAGGGTGAGGCCAACTTCAAATGCACGCACACAAACTGGAAGAAAAAGCAAAAAAAGATTAAGGCTGTCAACGAGGACGAAACAGACACGTCTGTTCATCGCCGGAGCCATAAGTGAAGTGAAGCAAATCACCGGTGTGTGTGTGTGGGGGGGGGGGGTAGCAAGTTACCCCTTCCCCTACCCCCGCTAGTTAGCCCTCGTTAAAAACCATTGGCTCGTCATTTCAGCTACGCCGAAAAGTAAACCCAATGTAAATAGCGTGGTTTGTATTTCGGTTACGGAACAAGTCGATGTTGTCTCACCGTTGCTGGAATGTATTTTTCCAGAAAACCTGAGGAACCAGAACTGGGGAGCAGTAGAGAGGAACCGTATTGTTCAGGGATGTCGCAAACAGATCCACAGTTGGAGAACCTCACAAAGTTAGGACTGTTGGCTACTAGATGATTCAAAGACCACACGGAGCCCATCATCCGAGTCACTCTGCTTAGATTGCCTGCAAGCACATTCCTCTAGCCTGGAATGAAGCAGGCTGATAATAACAATGAGTTGTCTTCTGCCCAACTTAGCATCTCCACAGCTAGATGGTAAGGGTGCTGCCTAAAGGTACTGCCTTGCTTGTTCACCTAAGCCACGACCGTAATGTTGTCAGTCATCAACACCAGAGAATGACCCGCCAGTAAATGATGGAACTTCTGTATGCCTAGAAAGGTTGCCCTCATATCTACGAGATTTATATGCTGGTACCTTTTGGACTTTAACCAGAGCCTGGAGGTCATGTGGTGTAGTATGTGGGACACCACCTCCTTTTGACGCATCTGAAAAGAGCATCAACTCTGGGGGAGGAACGAGAAGGTCAACCCCTTGTTGGAGATTCTCATCTGCTACCCACCACCTCAGGTCCTTCAGCTGCTCGAGTACCACGGGGACCAGCATATCCAGGGAGTCCTCGTCTTAAACCCACTGGGATTTTAGCTCCCATTGAAGAGATCGAATCCAGAGGCGGTTGTTCACAACTAGATAGACCAGGGATGACAGGGGACCTAGGAGACGTAACCACAGGTAAAGCGTCTCATTGGAGGAATGGGCTTACCACTTTCCTCAGTCTCTGGATTATGTTGTCTGATGGGAAGACTTTCTGCAGGCTGGTGCCGATAATCATTTCCAGGTAAACCAATCTTTGAAAGGAAAGCAGGGATGACTTCTCAAGATTTACCACCATCTCCAGATCTTGGCAAAAGACAAGGAGTCTGTCTCGGTGTTGAAGAACAATTGCCATCAAGTCTGCTAGGATCAGCCAGTTGTCCAGGTATCTTAGGAGGCACATGCTGATCCCCTGGGCCCAGGTTGACAATAGGGCGGAAACTCTCATGAAGACCTGAGGTGCTGTTGAAAGACAAAGCACAGAGCACCTTGAACTGGTATTGCCAGTTGTCGTGTAACATCCTTAGATATTTCCATGAAGGTCGATGGACTGGGATCTGGAAGTATGCATCCTTGAGATCCAGTGTGCACGAAAAGTCTTGAGGTTTTACCACTTGTCTGACTGTCTTTATGCTGAACGAAGTTTGTAGAACAAACATGTTCAGAGCTGAGAGGTCAATGACAGGATACCACCCTCCAGACGCCTTTCTTACAAGAGAGAGTCGACTGAAGAATCCTATGGACACGTCGACGACCTCCTGCAGAGCGCACTTCTCCAACAGTCTGGACTTCGAACCAGCTCCTTTACAGATCTCTTCATATAGGAGTTCAATGGGACTGGATTTTAAGTCAGTAGAGATAGAGTGAAAGGGATGCAATACCCTGAATGAATCACAGAGATTGTCCAAGGATCAGCCCCGTGCACCAGCTGTAGTGGTTTGCAGACTACGGACAGACATAACACGCAGACTGCCTAGTGTTTGAATGCCGACCGCAATCCACCTTTTCACTAAACAAAAACAGTAAGGTGGAATACCCAGAGATTTGGGCAAAAGGTAAGTCAAGATTGAACTGGGCACTGGACACCACCCCTTGATTTTATACTGGGCAAGGGGACCCAGCTACAGCCTTAGAATTTCTCATCTTTTCTAGAGTTTACTGTCCCTCTCTTAGATGTGCTAGGTAATGTACTTTAAATAAAGAGGAACTGCCTGCTTCTTTTTTTTTGGTAGGATGTTTCTTTATTTCAAGTTGATCGAACATTATGAACATTAGAAGAGGAAGTAAAAATAATGGCATGAAAAAGTCAGAGATAATTCTTATTTTTCCTCACGATACAAACCTTTAGCTATTTATAGGGAAGATAAGAGGGAAGTATTATTCTAGCTGGGTCCCCTTGCCTTGTATAAAATCAACGGGTGGTGCCCAGTGCCCAGTTCATCCTGAATTGTTTACCTTTTACCCAGATTTATGATTATTCTACTGTTTTATCTTTTTGTGTGGTGAACGGTGGAGTGAGGTCGGCATTCGGACACTAGTCTGTCTGCGTGCTATATCTGGCCTCAGTCTGCAAACCCCTGCAACACTGATATGCTGGAAAACGTGGAAAGGCTAGGGAGCACTGACGTGCTGGAGAGCGCTGGCACACAGGAGAATGCTGCTGTGCTGGAGAGAGCAGGCGCACTGAAGAACACTGGAGAGCTGGAGATTGCTGGCATGCAGGAGAGTGCTGGAAAGCTGGAGACTGCTGGCGCGCAGGAGACTGCTAGCGAGCTTGAGAGCACTGACATTCTGGTGAGTGCTGTCGTATTGGCGAGCGCTGGCATGCTGGTGAGCTGGTAAACGCTGATGCGCTGGAGACTGGACTTGCTGAGGAGAGCTGACACACTGAAGAGCACTGGCACGCAGGACAGTGCTGGCGAGCTGGAGAGAGCTGGCGTGCTGTACACTGCTGGTGAGCTGGAGAGCGGTGGCCAGCTGGAGAGTGCTGGGAAGCAGGAGAGCACAGGCAAACTGGAGATCGTTGGCGCACAGGACACAAATAGCAAGCAACAGAGCCCTGACGTGCTGGTGAGTGCTATCGCGCTGGACAGAGCTGATGCGCTGGCACACTAGAGAGCGCTGGTGCGCAAGAGAACTAGCGCACTGGTGAGCACTTGCGAGCAAAAGAATGCTAAATCGAAGCTAGCAAGTGAGCAAGAGAGTGCTGCCGAGCTGGAGAAAACAGGCGCTCAGGAGATTATTGGGGAGTTCGAGAGCACCGACGCACAGGAGAGCGCTCCAGAGCCGGAGAGTACTGGCCAGCTGGATAGCTCTGCCATGCAGGAGAGCGCTGGCGTGCAAGAGTTTTGGCGAGCTGGAGAGCACTGGTGGGCTGGAGAGCGCTGACGAGCTGGCAAACACTGATGCACTGGACAGCATGGAAGCGCTAGATAGCGCAGACGCTCTAGAGTGCTGACGCGAAGGAGAGAGCTGGTGCCCTGGAGAGCGCTGGTGCACAAGAGAACACTATCGAGAAGGAGAGCACTAGCGCGCAGGAGATTGCTGGCATGCAGGAGAGTGCTGGAAAGCTGGAGACTGCTGGCGCGCAGGAGACTGCTAGCGAGCTTGAGAGCACTGACATTCTGGTGAGTGCTGTCGTATTGGCGAGCGCTGGCATGCTGGTGAGCTGGTAAACGCTGATGCGCTGGAGATTGGACTTGCTGAGGAGAGCTGACACACTGAAGAGCACTGGCACGCAGGACAGTGCTGGCGAGCTGGAGAGAGCTGGCGTGCTGTACACTGCTGGTGAGCTGGAGAGTGCTGGGAAGTAGGAGGGCACAAGCAAACTGGAGATCGTTGGCGCACAGGACACAAATAGCAAGCAACAGAGCCCTGACGTGCTGGTGAGTGCTATCGCGCTGGAGAGAGCTGACGCGCTGGCACACTAGAGAGCGCTGGTGCGCAAGAGAACTGGCGCACTGGAGGGCACTTGCGAGCAAAAGAGTGCTAAATCGAAGCTAGCAAGTGAGCAAGAGAGTGCTGCCGAGCTGGAGAAAACAGGCGCTCAGGAGATTATTGGGGAGTTAGAGAGCACCGACGCACAGGAGAGCGCTCCAGAGCCGGAGAGTACTGGCCACCTGGATAGCTCTGTCATGCAGGAGAGCGCTGGCGTGCAAGAGTGTTGGCGAGCTGGAGAGCACTGGTGGGCTGCAGAGCGCTGACGAGCTGGCAAACACTGATGCACTGGACAGCATGGAAGCGCTAAATAGCGCAGACGCTCTAGAGTGCTGACGCGAAGGAGAGAGCTGGTGCACAAGAGAACACTATCGAGAAGGAGAGCACTAGCACGCAGGAGATTGCTGGTGAGCTGAAGAGCACTGGCGCAGAGGAGAGCCCTATCGAGACGAAGAGCACTGAAGCACAGGAGAGTCATGCCGAGACCAAGAGCGCTAAAGCGCAGGAGAGTGCTGGCTCGCAGGAGACCCCTGGTGAGCTATTGAGTGCTGGCTTGCAGGAGAGCGCTGGTTTGCAGGAGAGCGCTGGCGAACTGAAGAGAGCCGACGTCCTGGTGAGCTGGCAAACGCTGATGCGCTGGAGAGCATGGACGCGCTGGAGACCACTGGCAAGTTAGACAGCACTAGGGAGCTGGAGGGAGCTGGCGCGCAGGAGAGCGCTGGCGAGCTGGAGAGTGCGGGGATAAAAAAAAAAAAAGAGTGCTGACGCGCTGGAGAGAGCTGGCGCACTGGAGACAGCTGGTGCGCTGAAGAGCGCTGGCAAGCTGAAGAGTGCTGACGTTCTGATAAGTGCTGGAGAGCTGGCAAACGCTGATGTGCTGGAGAGCATTAGCAAACTGGAGAGCGCTAGTGAGCTACAGAACGCTGACGTGCAGGGGAGCTAGCAAATACTGAGGTGATGGAGAGCAATTACACACTGTAGAGTGCTGACACGCTGGAGGGCACTGGCACGCAGGAGAATACTAGCACGCTGGAGAGCTGGAGAGAGCTGGCGTGCAGGAGAGCTCTGGCCAGCTGGCGAGTGCTGGTATGCATGAGAGTACTGACAAGCTAGATAGCACTGGCACGATGGCGAGATCGAGAGCGCTGGCGAACTAGAGAACAAAGGCAAGCTGGA
Source organism: Palaemon carinicauda (assembly GCF_036898095.1). NCBI lineage: Eukaryota > Metazoa > Arthropoda > Malacostraca > Decapoda > Palaemonidae > Palaemon > Palaemon carinicauda. The sequence goes on from NW_027171927.1 coordinate 334,165, forward strand.
AAGCGCTCATGCGCTGATGAGTGCAAACGCTGATGCGCTGGAAATCACGGACGCTTTGGGGAGCACTGACGCGCTGGAGAGAGCTGACATGCTAGTGAGTGCTGACGTGACAACCGCTGATGCGCTGCAGTGTGGACAGGCTGCAGAGCGCTGGCACGCAGGAGAGCGATGGCAAGCTGGAGAGTGCTGGGAAGCAGGAGAGCGCAGGCAAGCTGAAGATCGTTGGCGCACAGGAAACCACTAGTAAGCAACAGAACGCTGACGTGCTGGTGAGTGCTATCATGCTGGAGAGAGCTGAGGCGCTGGCACACTGGAGAGCGCTGGTGCGCAAGAGAGTACTGGCGCACTGGAGGGCACTCGCGAACAAAAGTGCTGGATCAAAGCTAGCAAGTGAGCAGGAGAGTGCTGCCGAGCTGGAGAAAGCAGGCGCTCAAGAGAGTATTTGCAAGTTAGAGAGCACCGACGCACAGGAGGGCGCTGCAGAGCTGGAGAGAGCTAAGGAGCGCTGGCGCATAAGAGAGCGCAAGCAAGCTGGAGAGCGCCGACATACTGGTAAGTGCTGTGGTACTGGTGAGCACTAGAGAGCTGGCTAATACTGATATACTGGAGGGCGTGAATGCACTTGGGATCGCTAACGCATTGCAGACCAGTGCCGGTCCAGAGGGTGCTGGAGCTCAGGAGAATGTTGCCGAGACGGAGAGAGCTGGCGTGAAGGCGAGTGCTGGCAAGCAGGAGAGCGCTGGTGAGGTGGAAAGCGCTGACGCACAGGAGAGTGCTGGCCAGATGGAGAGCTCTGTCATGCAGGAAAGCGCTAGCGTGCAAGAGTGTTGGCGAGCTGGAGAGCGCTGACGAGCTGGCAAACACTGATGCACTAGACAGCATGGAAGCGCTAGGGAGTGCGGACAGTCTAGAGTGCTGTCGCGCTGGAGAGAGCTGGTGCCCTGGAGAGCGCTGGTGCACAAGAGAACACTACCGAGAAGGAGAGCACTAGCGCGCAGGAGTGTGCTGGTGAGCTGGAGAGCACTGGCGCGGAGGAGAGCCCTACCGAGACGGAGAGCACTGAGGCACAGGAGAGTTATGCCGAGACCAAGAGCGCTAAAGCGCAGGAGAGTGCTGGCTCGCAGGAGACCCCTGGTGAGCTATTGAGCGATAGATTGCAGGAGAGCACTGGCGAACTGGAGAGAGCCGACGTCCTGGTGAGCTGTCAAACGCTGATGCGCTGGAGAGCATGGAAGCGCTGGAGAACTCTGGCACATTAGACAGCACTAGGGAGCTGGAGGGAGCTGGCGCGCAGGAGAGCGCTGGCGAGCCGGAGAGTGCTGGCATGCAAAAGAGGGCTGACACGCTGGAGAGAGCTGGTGAGCTGGAGAGTGCTGACGTTCTGATGAGTGCTGGCGAGCTGGGAAACGCTGATGTGTTGGAGAGCGTGACCTATGCAGGAGAGCACTAGCAAACTGGAGAGCGCTATTGAGCTACAGAACCCTGAAGTGCTGGCAAGCTAGAAAATGCTGAGGCTAAGGAGAGCGATTACACACTGGAGAGTGCCGACATGCTGGAAGGCACTGGCGTGCAGAAGAATACTAGCACGCTGGAGAGCTGGAGAGAGCTGGCACGCAGGAGAGCTCTGGCCAGCTGGCGAGTGCTGGCGCGCAGGAGAGTACTGGCGAGCTAGATAGCACTGGCACGATGGCAAGATCGAGAGCGCTGGCGAACTGGAAAGCAAAGGCAAGCTGGAAAGCGCTTATGCTCTGATGAGTGCTGTCGTACTGGCAGACGCTGATGCGCTGGAAATCATGGACACTCTGGAGAGCACTGACGCGCTATAGAGCGCTGACGTGACAATTGCTGATGTGCTGCAGAGTGTGGACAGGCTGCAGAGCGCTGGCGCGCAGGAGTGATGGCAACCTGGAGAGTGATGGTAAGCTGGAGATCGTTGGCGCACAGGAAACCACTAGCAAGGTTGGTGAGTGCTATCGTGCTAGAGAGACCTGACGCACTGGCACACTGGAGAGCGCTGGTGCGCAAGAGAGTACTGGCGCACTGGAGAGCACTTGCCAGCAAAAGAGTGCTAGATCGAAGCTAGCAAATGAGCAGGAGAGTGCTGCAGAGCTGGAGAAAGCAGGCGCTCAGGAGAGTATTGGCAAGTTAGAGAGCACCAACGCACAGGAGGGCGCTGCAAAGCCGGAGAGAGCTAAAGAGCGCTGGCGCATAAGAAAGCGCAAGCAAGCTGGAGAGTGCCGACATACTGGTAAGTGCTGTGGTACTGGTGAGCACTAGAGAGCTGGCTAATACTGATATGCTGGAGGGCGTGAATGCACTGGGGAGCGCTGATGCGTTTGATAGCACTGCCGATCCAAAGGGTTCTGGCACACAAGAGAGCTCTGGAGAGCTGGAGAGCGCTGGAGAGCTAGATAGCTCTGTCGCGCAGGGGAGCACTGGTGAAATGGTACGAACGAGAGCGCTGGTGCGCAGGAGAGCACTGCTGAGCGGGAGAGCGATGGCGTATAATAGTGCTGGCGAGCTGGAGAGCGCTGGCGCCCAAGAGAGTGCTGTCGCCCTAGCGAGCGCTGGCACATGCTGATGCGCTGGAGAGCACTGGTAAAATGACGAGCACTGGTACACAGGAGAGGGCTACCTGCGCTGAAGAGCGCTGGCACACAGAAAAACGCTAGCGCGAAGGAGAGCGCTGGCGCGCAGGAGAGAGATGCCGAGCAGTAGAGAGTTGGGGGCACAAGAAAGTGCTAGCGAGCTCAATAGCGGTGGCAAGCAAGAGATTGCTAACGAGTTGGAAAATGGTGGCACACAAGGGAGAGCAGGCACGCAATAGAGTGCTGTCGTCTTGGCGAGCGCTGGCAGGCTGGCATATGCTGATGCGCTGGAGAGAGCTGGCACAATAAAGAGTGCTAGAGCGCAGGAGAGGGCTAGCACGCAGGTAAGCGCTCCCGAGACGGAGAGCGCCGGCGCACAAGAGAGTGCTGACGAGCACTGGCAGGCAGGAGTGCACTAGCGAGCTGGAGAGCGCTGGCGAAATGGAGAGCCCTGACATGCCAGTGAGTGATGTCAAGCTCACAAACGCATATGAGGTATTGAGTGTGGATGCGCTGGGAAGCGATGACACATTGGAAATTACTGGTAAGCAGGAGATCCTCACGCGCAGGAGAACACCGCCGAGCTGGAGTGCTGGCAAGCTGGATAGTGCTGGCATGCACAAGAGCGCTAGCAACCTGGAGATCACTGGTGAGCTGGCAAACGCTGATGCGCTGGAGAGCATGGACGCGCTGGAGACCACTGGCATGTTAGACAGCACTAGGGAGCTGGAGGGAGCTGGCGCTCAGGAGAGCGCTGGCAAGCTGGAGAGTGCGGGCATACAAAAGAGTGCTGACGCGCTGGAGAGAGCTGGCGCACTGGAGACAGCTAGTGCGCTGGAGAGCGCTGGCGAGCTGAAGAGTGCTGACGTTCTGATAAGTGCTGGCGAGCTGGCAAATGCTGATGCGCTGGAGAGCATTAGCAAACTGGAGAACTTTAGTGAGCTACAGAATGCTGACGTGCTGGCGAGCTAGCAAATGCTGAGGCGATGGAGAGCGATTACACACTGGAGAGTGCTGACACGCTGGAGGGCACTGGCGCGCAGGAGAATACTAGCACGCTGGAGAGCTGGAGAGAGCTCTGGCTAGCTAGTGAGTGCTGGTGTGCAAGATAGCCCTGGCACGATGGCAAGATCGAGAGCGCTGGCGAACTAGAGAACAAAGGCAAGCTGGAAAGCGCTCATGCGCTGATGAGTGCTGTCGTGCTGGCAAACGCTGATGCGCTGGAAATCATGGACGCTTTGGGGAGCACTGACGCGCTGGAGAGAGCTGACATGCTAGTGAGTGCTGACGTGACAACCGCTGATGCGCTGCAGAGTGTGGACAGTCTGCAGAGCGCTGGCACGAAGGAGAGTGATGGCAAGCTGGAGAGTGCTGGGAAGCAGGAGAGCGCAGGCAAGCTGGAGATCGTTGGCGCACAGGAAACCACTAGTAAACAACAGAACGCTGACGTGCTGGTGATTGCTATTGTGCTGGAGAGAGCTGAGGCGCTGGCACACTGGAGAGCGCTGGTGCGCAAGAGAGTACTGGAGCACTGGAGGGCACTTGCGAACAAAAGAGTGCTAGATCAAAGCTAGCAAGTGAGCAGGAGAGTGCGGCCGACCTGGAGAAAGCAGGCGCTCAAGAGAGTATTTGCAAGTTAGAGAGCACCGACGCACAGCAGAGCCGGAGAGAGCTAAGGAGCGCTGGCGCATAAGAGAGCGCAAGCAAGCTGGAGAGCGCCGACATACTGGTAAGTGCTGTGGTACTGGTGAGCACTAGAGAGCTGGCTAATACTGATATGCTGGAGGGTGTGAATGCACTGGGGATCGCTAACGCATTGCAGACCAGTGCTAATCCAGAGGGTGCTGGAGCTCAGGAGAGTGCTGCCGAGACGGAGAGAGCTGGCGTGAAGGCGAGTGCTGGCAAGCAGGAGAGCGCTGGTGAGGTGGAGAGCGCTGACGCACAGGAGAGTGCTGGCCAGCTGGAGAGCTCTGTCATGCAGGAAAGCGCTAGCGTGCAAGAGTGTTGGCGAGCTGGAGAGCGCTGACGAGCTGGCAAACACTGATGCACTAGACAGCATGGAAGCGCTAGGGGGTGCGGACACACTAGAGTGCTGACGCGCTGGAGAGAGCTGGTGCCCTGGAGAGCGCTGGTGCACAAGAGAACACTACCGAGAAGGAGAGCACTAGCGCATAGGAGTGTGCTGGTGAGCTGGAGAGCACTGGCGCGGAGGAGAGCCCTACCGAGACGGAGAGCACTGAGGCACAGGAGAGTTATGGCGAGACCAAGAGCGCTAAAGCGCAAGAGAGTGCTGGCTCACAGGAGACCCCTGGCGAGCTATTGAACGATAGATTGCAGGAGAGCACTGGCGAACTGGAGAGAGCCGACGTCCTGGTGAGCTGGCAAACGCTGATGCGCTGGAGAGCATAGACGCGCTGGAGACCACTGGCACATTAGACAGCACTAGGGAGCTGGAGGGAGCTGGCGCGCAGGAGAGCGCTGGCGAGTTGGAGAGTGCTGACACGCTGGAGAGAGCTGGCGCGCTGGAGAGCGCAGGCGAGCACTGGTGAGTTGGAGAGTGCTGACGTTCTGATGAGTGCTGGCGAGCTGGCAAACGCTGATGTGCTGGAGAGCGTGGCCTATGCTGGAGAGCACTAGCAAACTGGAGAGTGCTAGTGAGCTACAGAACGCTGACGTGCTGGCAAGCAAGCAAATACTGAGGCTATGGAGAGCGATTACACACTGGAGAGTGCCGACACGCTGGAGGGCACTGGCGCGCAGGAGAATACTAGCACGCTGGAGGGCTGGAGAGAGCTGGTGCGCAGGAGAACTCTGGCTAGCTGGCGAGTGCTGGTGTGCATGTGAGTACTGACGAGCTAGATAGCACTGGCACGATGGCGAGATCGAGAGCGCTGGTGAACTAAAGAACAAAGGCAAGCTGGAAAGCGCTCATGCGCTGATGAGTGCTGTTGTGCTGGCAAACGCTGATGCGCTGGAAATCAAGGACGCTTTGGGGAGCACTGACGCGCTGGAGAGAGCTGACATGCTAGTGAGTGCTGATGTGACAACCGCTGATGCGCTGCAGAGTGTGGACAGGCTGCAGAGCGCTGGCACGAAGGAGAGTGATGGCAAGCTGGAGAGTGCTGGGAAGCAGGAGAGCACAGGCAAGCTGGAGATCGTTGGCGCACAGGAAACCACTAGTAAGCAACAGAACGCTGACGTGCTGGTGAGTGCTATCGTGCTGGAGAGCGCTGAGGCGCTGGCACACTGGAGACCGCTGGTGCGCAAGAGAGTACTGGCGCACTGGAGGGCACTCGTGAACAAAAGAGTGCTAGATCAAAGCTAGCAAGTGAGCAGGAGAGTGCTGCCGAGTTGGAGAAAGCAGGCGCTCAAGAGAGTATTTGCAAGTTAGAGAGCACCGACGCACAGGAGACCGCTGCAGAGCTGGAGAGAGCTGAGGAGCGCTGGCGCATAAGAGAGCGCAAGCAAGCTGGAGAGCGCCGACATACTGGTAAGTGCTGTGGTACTGGTGAGCACTAGAGAGCTGGCTAATACTGATATGCTGGAGGGCGTGAATGCACTGGGGATCGCTAACGCATTGCAGACCAGTGCTAATCCAGAGGGTGCTGGAGCTCAACGCATTGCAGACCAGTGCTAATCGAGAGGGTGCTGGAGCTCAACGCATTGCAGACCAGTGCTAATCCAGAGGGTGCTGGAGCTCAACGCATTGCAGACCAGTGCTAATCCAGAGGGTGCTGGAGCTCAGGAGAGTGCTGCCGAGACGGAGAGAGCTGGCGAGAAGGCGAGTGCTGGCAAGCAGGAGAGCGCTGGTGAGGTGGAAAGCACTGACGCACAGGAGAGTGCTGGCCAGATGGAGAGCTCTGTCATGCAGGAAAGCGCTAGCGTGCAAGAGTGTTGGCGAGCTGGAGAGCGCTGACGAGCTGGCAAACACTGATGCACTAGACAGCATGGAAGCGCTAGGGAGTGCGGACACTCTAGAGTGCTGACGCGCTGGAAAGAGCTGGTGCACAAGAGAACACTACCGAGAAGGAGAGCACTAGCGCGCAGGAGTGTGCTGGTGATTTGGAGAGCACTGGCGCGGAGGAGAGCCCTACCGAGACGGAGAGCACTGAGGCACAGGAGAGTTATACCGAGACCAAGAACGCTAAAGCGTAGGAGAGTGCTGGCTTGCAGGAGACCCCTGGCGAGCTATTGAGCGATAGATTGCAGGAGAGCACTGGCGAACTGGAGAGAGCCGACGTCCTGATGAGCTGGCAAACGCTGTTGCGCTGGAGAGCATGGACACGCTGGAGAACTCTGACGCGCTGGAGACCACTGGCACATTAGACAGCACTAGGGAGCTGGAGGGCACTGGCGCGCAGGAGAATACTAGCACGCTGGAGAGCTGGAGAGAGCTGGTGCGAAGGAGAGCTCTGGCTAGCTGGTGAGTGCTGGTGTGCAAGATAGCACTGGCACGATGGCGAGATCGAGAGCGCTGGCGAACTAGAGAACAAAGGCAAGCTGGAAAGCGCTCATGCGCTGATGAGTGCTGTCGTGCTGGCAAACGCTGATGCGCTGGAAATCATGGACGCTTTGGGGAGCACTGACGCGCTGGAGAGAGCTGACATGCTAGTGAGTGCTGACGTGACAACCCCTGATGCGCTGCAGAGTGTGGACAGGCTGCAGAGCGCTGGCACGAAGGAGAGTGATGGCAAGCTGGAGAGTGCTGGGAAGCAGGAGAGCGCAGGCAAGCTGGAGATCGTTGGCGCACAGGAAACCACTAGTAAACAACAGAACGCTGATTGCTATCGTGCTGGAGAGAGCTGAGGCGCTGGCACACTGGAGAGCGCTGGTGCGCAAGAGAGTACTGGAGCACTGGAGGGCACTCGCGAACAAAAGAGTGCTAGATCAAAGCTAGCAAGTGAGCAGGAGAGTGCTGCCGGGCTGGAGAAAGCAGGCACTCAAGAGAGTATTTGCAAGTTAGAGAGCACCGACGCACAGCAGAGCGCTGCAGAGCCGGAGAGAGCTAAGGAGCGCTGGCGCATAAGAGAGCGCAAGCAAGCTGGAGAGCGCCGACATACTGGTAAGTGCTGTGGTACTGGTGAGCACTAGAGAGCTGGCTAATACTGATATGCTGGAGGGTGTGAATGCACTGGGGATCGCTAACGCATTGCAGACCAGTGCTAATCTAGAGGGTGCTGGAGCTCAATGCATTGCAGACCAGTGCTAATCCAGAGGGTGCTGGAGCTCAGGAGAGTGCTGCCGAGACGGAGAGAGCTGGCGTGAAGGCGAGCGCTGACGCACAGGAGAGTGCTGGCCAGCTAGAGAGCTCTGTCATGCAGGAAAGCGCTAGCGTGCAAGAGTGTTGGCGAGCTGGAGAGCGCTGACGAGCTGGCAAACACTGATGCACTAGACAGCATGGAAGCGCTAGGGAGTGCGGACACACTAGAGTGCTGACGCGCTGGAGAGAGCTGGTGCCCTGGAGAGCGCTGGTGCACAAGAGAACACTACCGAGAAGGAGAGCACTAGCGCATAGGAGTGTGCTGGTGAGCTGGAGAGCACTGGCGCGGAGGAGAGCCCTACCGAGACGGAGAGCACTGAGGCACAGGAGAGTTATGCCGAGACCAAGAGCGCTAAAGCGCAGGAGAGTGCTGGCTCGCAGGAGACCCCTGGCGAGCTATTGAGCGATAGATTGCAGGAGAGCACAGGCGAACTGGAGAGAGCCGACGCCCTGGTGAGCTGGCAAACGCTGATACGCTGGAGAGCATGGACGCGCTGGAGAACTCTGACGCGCTGGAGACCACTGGCACATTAGACAGCACTAGGGAGCTGGCGCGCAGGAGAGCGCTGGCGAGCTGGAGAGTGCTGGCATGCAAAAGAGTGCTGACACGCTTGAGAGAGCTGGCGCGCTGGAGAGCGCAGGCGAGCACTGGTGAGTTGGAGAGTGCTGACGTTCTGATGAGTGCTGGCGAGCTGGCAAACGCTGATGTGCTGGAGAGCGTGGCCTATGCTGGAGAGCACTAGCAAACTGGAGAGCGCTAGTGAGCTACAGAACGCTGACGTGCTGGCAAGCTAACAAATGCTGAGGCTATGGAGAGCGATTACACACTGGAGAGTGCCGACACGCTGGAGGGCACTGGCGCGCAGGAGAATACTAGCACGCTGGAGAGCTGGAGAGTGCTGGCGCGCAGGAGAGCTCTGGCTAGCTGGCGAGTGCTGGTGTGCATGTGAGTACTGACGAGCTAGATAGCACTGGCACGATGGCGAGATCGAGGGTGCTGGTGAACTAAAGAACAAAGGCAAGCTGGAAAGCGCTCATGCGCTGATGAGTGCTGTTGTGCTGGCAAACGCTGATGCGCTGGAAATCATGGACGCTTTGGGGAGCACTGACGCACTGGAGAGAGCTGACATGCTAGTGAGTGCTGACGTGACAACCGCTGATGCGCTGCAGAGTGTGGACAGGCTGCAAAGCGCTGGCACGAAGGAGAGTGATGGCAAGCTGGAGAATGCTGGGAAGCAGGAGAGCACAGGCAAGCTGGAGATCGTTGGCGCACAGGAAACCACTAGTAAGCAACAGAACGCTGACGTGCTGGTGAGTGCTATCGTGCTGGAGAGCGCTGAGGCGCTGGCACACTGGAGAGCGCTGGTGCGCAAGAGAGTACTGGCGCACTGGAGGGCACTCGCGAACAAAAGAGTGCTAGATCAAAGCTAGCAAGTGAGCAGGAGAGTGCTGCCGAGCTGGAGAAAGCAGGCGCTCAAGAGAGTATTTGCAAGTTAGAGAACACCGACGCACAGGAGAGCGCTGCAGACCTGGAGAGAGCTAAGGAGCGCTGGCGCATAAGAGAGCACAAGCAAGCTGGAGAGCGCCGACATACTGGTAAGTGCTGTGGTACTGGTGAGCACTAGAGAGCTGGCTAATATTGATATGCTGGAGGGCGTGAATGCACTGGGGATCGCTAACGCATTGCAGACCAGTGCTAATCCAGAGGGTGCTGGAGCTCAACGCATTGCAGACCAGTATTAATCCAGAGGGTGCTGGAGCTCAGGAGAGTGCTGCCGAGACGGAGAGAGCTGGCGTGAAGGCGAGTGCTGGCAAGCAGGAGAGCGCTGGTGAGGTGGAAAGCGCTGACGCACAGGAGAGTGCTGGCCAGATGGAGAGCTCTGTCATGCAGGAAAGCGCTAGCGTGCAAGAGTGTTGGCGAGCTGGAGAGCGCTGACGAGCTGGCAAACACTGATGCACTAGACAGCATGGAAGCGCTAGGGAGTGCGGACACTCTAGAGTGCTGACGCGCTGGAAAGAGCTGGTGCCCTGGAGAGCGCTGGTGCACAAGAGAACACTACCGAGAAGGAGAGCACTAGCGCGCAGGAGTGTGCTGGTGATTTGGAGAGCACTGGCGCGGAGGAGAGCCCTACCGAGACGGAGAGCACTGAGGCACAGGAGAGTTATACCGAGACCAAGAGCGCTAAAGCGTAGGAGAGTGCTGGCTTGCAGGAGACCCCTGGCGAGCTATTGAGCGATAGATTGCAGGAGAGCACTGGCGAACTGGAGAGAGCCGACGTCCTGGTGAGCTGGCAAACGCTGATGCGCTGGAGAGCATAGACGCGCTGGAGACCACTGGCACATTAGACAGCACTAGGGAGCTGGAGGGAGCTGGCGCGTAGGAGAGCGCTGGCGAGCTGGAGAGTGCTGGCATGCAAAAGAGTGCTGACACGCTGGAGAGAGCTGGCGCGCTGGAGAGCGCTGGCGAGCACTGGTGAGCTGGAGAGTGCTGACGTTCTGATGAGTGCTGGTGAGCTGGCAAACGCTGATGTGCTGGAGAGCGTGGCCTATGCTGGAGAGCACTAGCAAACTGGAGAGCGCTATTGAGCTACAGAACGCTGACGTGCTGGCAAGCTAACAAATGCTGAGGCTATGGAGAGCGATTACACACTGGAGAGTGCCGACACGGTGGAGGGCACTGGCGCGCAGGAGAATACTAGCACGCTGTAGAGCTGGAGAGAGCTGGCGCGCAGGAGATCTCTGGCCAGCTGGCGAGTGCTGGCACGCAGGAGAGTACTGGCGACCTAGATAGCACTGGCACGATGGCAAGATCGAGAGCGCTGGCGAACTGCAGAGCAAAGGCAAGCTGGAAAGCGCTCATGCTCTGATGAGTGCTGTCGTACTGGCAGACGCTGATGCGCTGGAAATCATGGACGCTTTGGGGAGCACTGACGTGACAATCGCTGATGCGCTGCAGAGTGTGGACAGGCTGCAGAGCGCTGGTGCACAGGAAACCACTAGCAAGGCTGGTGAGTGCTATCGTGTTAGAGAGACCTGACGCGCTGGCACACTGGAGAGCGCTGGTGCGTAAGAGAGTACTGGCGCACTGGAGAGCACTCGCGAGCTAAAGAGTGCTAGATCGAAGCTAGCAAATGAGCAGGAGAGTGCTGCTGAGCTGGAGAAAGCAGGCCCTCAGGAGAGTATTGGCAAGTTAGAGAGCACCGACACACAGGAGGGCGCTGCAGAGCCGGAGAGAGCTAAAGAGCGCTGGCGCATAAGAAAGCGCAAGCAAGCTGGAGAGTGCCGACATACTGGTAAGTGCTGTGGTACTGGTGAGCACTAGAGAACTGGCTAATACTGATATGCTGGAGGGCGTGAATGCACTGGGGAACGCTGATGCGTTTGAGAGCACTGCCGATCCAAAGGGTTCTGGCACACAAGAGAGCTCTGGAGAGCTGGAGAGCGTTGGAGAGCTAGATAGCTCTGTCGCGCAGGGGAGCACTGGTGAAATGATACGAACGAGAGCGCTGGTGCTCAGGAGAGCACTGCGAGAGCGATGGCGTATAATAGTGCTGGCGAGCTGGAGAGCGCTGGCGCACAAGAGAGTGCTGTCGCCCTAGCGAGCGCTGGCATATGCTGGTGCGCTGGAGAGCGCTGGTAAAATGACGAGCACTGGCACACAGGAGAGGGCTACCTGCGCTGAAGAGCGCTGGCGCACAGAAAACGCTAGCGCGAAGGAGAGCGCTGGCGCGCAGGAGAGAGATGCCGAGCGGTAGAGAGTTGGGGGCACAAGAAAGTGCTAGCGAGCTTGATAGTGGTGGCAAGCAAGAGATTGCTGACGAGTTGGAAAATGGTGGCACACAAGGGAGAGCAGGCACGCAATAGAGTGCTGTCGTCTTGGCGAGCGCTGACAGGCTGGCATATGCTGATGCGCTGGAGAGAGCTGGCACAATAAAGAGTGCTGGAGCGCAGGAGAGGGCTAGTACGCAGGTAAGCGCTCCCGAGACGGAGAGCGCCTGCGCACAAGAGAGTGCTGACGAGCATTGGCATGCAGGACTGCACTAGCGAGCTGGAGAGCGCTGGCGAAATGGAGAGCCCTGACATGCCATTGAGTGATGTCAAGCTCACAAACGCATATAAGCTATTGAGTGTGGACGCGCTGGGAAGCGATGACACATTGGAAATTACTGGTAAGCAGGAGATCCTCACGCGCAGGAGAACACCGCCGAGCTGGAGTGCTGGCAAGCTGGATAGTGCTGGCATGCACGAGAGCGCTAGCAACCTGGAGATCACTGGTGAGCTGGAGAGCGCTGGCGAGCTAGATTGCGCTAACATCCTAGCGAGTGCTGTTGTGCTGATGAGCACTTGTGTTTTGACAAGCTGGCAACAGCTCGTGCGCTGGGTAACGTGGACTCGCTGGAAAGTGCTGGCATGCAGGAGAGCGCTGGCGAGCTGGAAAGCGCTGACGCGCTGATGCGCAGAAGAGCGCTAGTGAACAGGATAACGCTGATGTGCTGGCGAGCGCTGTTATGCTGGCAAACGCTGATGCAGTGGCGAGCGCTAACGCGCTGAATAGATGGCACTGGCGCGCAGGAGAACACTGGCGAGCTACAGGGCCCTGACGTGCTGGTGAGTGCTGTGGTGCTGGCGAGCACTGGAGAGCTGGCTAACACTGATGTGCTGGAGTACGTATACGGGCTGCGGACCGCTGACACGCTGGAGAGCGCTAATGCGTTGGAGAGCACGGCCGATTCGGTGGGTCCTCGGGTGCAAGAGAGTGCTGGCAAGCTGGAGACACTGACGGGCAGGAGAGAACTGGCAAGCAGGAGAATGCTGGCGTGCAATAGAGTGCTGACGTGCTGGTGAGTGCTGTGGTGTTATCAAGCGCTGGAGAGCTGGATAACAATGATGTGCTGGAGGGCGTGGACGCGCTAAGTAGCGATAATGGGTTGGAGAGCATTGCCGATCCACTGGATTCTGGGGCTCAGGAGAGCGCTGGCGAGACGGGGAGAGCTGGCGCGCAAGAGAGCACTGGCTGGCTGGAAAGTTGGCAAACGCTGATGCGCTGGCCATCACGGAAGCACTGACGCCCTAAAGAATGCCGACGCGCTGAAAAGAACTCTTGTGCAAGAGACCACTACCGAACCGGAGAGCACTAGCGCGCATAAGTGCTGGTGAGCTGGAGAGCACTGGCGCACAGGAGAGCCCTGCCGAGACGGAGAGCACTGAAGAGCAAGAGAGTCCTGCTGAGACTGAGAGCGCTGAAGTGCTGGAGAATGCTGGAGAGCAGAAGACCCCTGGCGAGCAATTGAGCCCTGGCTTGCAGGAGAGCGCTGGCGAACTGGAGAGCGATGACGTCCTGGCGAGCTGGTAAACGCTGATGCAATGGAAAGCACTGACACGCAGGAAAGTGCTGGAGCGCTGAAGATCACTCGCATGTTGCAGAGCGCTGGCGAGCTGGAGAGAGCAAGTGGGTAGGAGACCGCTGGCATGCAGAAAAGTGCTAGCGCCCTGGGCAGAACTGGTCAGCAGGAATTCGCTGGCGAGCTAGAGAGCGCTGACATTCTGGTGATTGCTGTCGTGCTGGGGAGCGCTGTTATGCTGGGGTGCGCTGGGCTGCTGGCAAAAGCTGATGCACTGGAGAGCGTGGAAGAGCTGAGTAGCGCTGACATGCTGGAGAGTGCTGGGGAGCTGGAGTGCACTGGCAAGTTGGAGAGCACTAGTGAATTAGAGACCGCTGACGTGCCAGCGAGCTGGCAAACGCTGAGGTGTTGGAGAGCGTGGACGCGCTGGGGAGCAATGACGCACTGAAGAGTGCTGACGCACTGAAGAGTGCTGACGCACTGGAGAGTGCTGACGCACTGGAGAGTGCTGACGCGCTGGAGAGCGCTGGCACACTGGAGAGTATTAGCACGCTTGAGAGCTGGAGAGCACTGGCGCGAAGGAGAGTACTGGCGAGTTGGAGAGCGCTAGAGTTGCAGGATAGTACTGGTGAGCTGGATTGCGCTGACGCGCTGGCGAGATTGAGAGCACTGGCGGGCAGGAGATTGCTGGCAAGCTGGACAGCACTGGTTTGCAGGAGAGAGCTGGCGCACAAAAGAGCGCTGGTGAGCTGAAAAGCGCTGATGTGCTTATGAGTGCGTTTGTGGTGGCGTGCTGGAATACACTGATGCGCTGGGAATCATGGACGCGCTAACGCGCTGTGGAGCACTAATACGCTGGAGAGTGCTGGCTACCTGGAGACGCCAGCGCTGAGGAGAGCTGGAAAATGCTGGCGTGCTAGAGAGCACTTGTGGGAAGGAGAGCGCTGGCAGGCAGGACACCATTGCCGAGTGGGAGAGGGATGGCGGGCAATAGAGTGCTGGCGCGTAAGCAAGTACTGGCACCCTGGCGAGCGCTGGCATATGCTGATGCGGTGGACAGCACTAGCGTAAAGGAGAGAGCTAGTGCACTGAAGAGCTCTGCCGAGCGGGAGAGCACTGGGGTGCAGTAGAGTGCTGTTATCCTGGCGAGCGCTGGCTAGCTGGCATATGCTGATGCACTGGAGAGCATGGATGCGCTGGAGAACGCTGCCGTGAAGGAGGTCGCTGGCAAACTGCAGAGTGCTGGCGCAATAAAGAGCACTAGTGCGCTGGCAAGCCCCAGCGCTGGATAGATGGCACTGGTGTGCAGGAGAGCGCTAGCACACAGGAGAACACAGACGAGCTGGAGAGACCAGACATGCTGAGGAGTGCTGCGGTGCTGGCTAACACTGATGTGATGGAGGGTGTGGACGCACTGGAGACCGTTGACACGCTGTAGAACGCTAATGTGTTGGAGAGCACTGCCGATCCGATGGGTCCTGGGGCACAAGAGAGTGCTGGCAAGCTGGAGACGCTGATGGGCGGGAGAGTGCTGCCAAAATAGAGAGAGCTGACACGCATGAAAGTACTGGAGCGCTGGAGACCACTGGCATGTTGCAGAGCACTGGCGAGCTGGAGAGAGCTAGTGGGCAGGAGAGCGCTGGCGAGCTGGAGAGTGCTGGCGCACTGGACAGAGCTGTCCCGCAGGAAATCGCTGGCGAGCTAGAGAGCGCTGACGTTCTGGTGATTGCTGTCTTGCTGGGGAGCGCTGTCGTGCTGGGGTGCGCTAGCGTGCTGGCAAACGCTGATGCGCTGGAAAGCGTAGAAGCGGTGAGGAGAGCTGACATGCTGGAGATTGCTGGGGAGCTACAGAGCACAGGCAAGTTGGAGAGCGATAGTGAGTTAGAGAACGCCGACGTGCCAGCGAGCTGGCAAACGCTGAGGTGCTGGAGAGCGTGGACACGCTGGGGAGCGATGACGCACTGGAGAGTGCTGACGCGCTGGAGAGTGCTGACGCGCTGGAGAGTGCTGACGCGCTGGAGAGTGCTGGTACACTGGAGAGTATTAGCATGCTTGAGAGCTGGAGAGCCCTGCCCAGCTGGCAAGTGATGGCGCGAAGGAGAGTACTGGCGAACTGGATTGCACTGGCGCGCAGGAGAGTGCTGGCATTCAGGACAGCGCTGGTTCGCAGGAGACCGCTGGCGAGCTGGAAAGCGCTGATGTGCTTGTAAGTGCGTTTGTGCTGGCAAACGCTGATGCGCTGGAAATCATTGCACGCTGTGGAGCGCTGACGGTCTGGAGAGCGCTGACGGTCTGGAGAGCGCTGACATGCTTGTGAGTGCTGACGTGCTGGTGAAGTGACAACCCCTGATGCGCTGCGGAGTGTGGAAGCGATGGGGAGTGCTGAGGCGCTGACAAGCTGGACAGGGCTAGCACGCAGGAGAGTGCTAGTTATCTGGAGACGCTGGCGCTGAGGAGAGCTGGAAAGTGCTGGCAGGCAAGGGAGCACTAGTGGGAAGGACAGCACTGCCAAGTGGAAGAGGGATGACGCGCAATAGAGTGCTGGCGAGTATAAGAGCGAGTACTGGCACCCTGGCGAGCGCTGGCATATGCTGATGCGGTGGAGAGCGCTAGCGTGCAAGAGAGGGCTACCGCACTCCGCTGGTACAGGAAAGGACTAGCGCAGTGAAGAGATCTACCGAACAGGAGAGCGCTGGAGCGCAGTAGAGGCCTGTCGTCCTGGCAACCGCTGGCAAGCTGGCATATGCAGATGTGCTGGAGAGCATGGGCGCGCTGGCATGCGGGAGAATACTGGCGTGAAGGAGGTCGCTGGCGAACTGGAGAGTGCTGGCGCAATAAAGAGCGCTAGTGTGTTGGAGGGAGCTGGCAAGCTCTTGTGTATTGGAGAGCGCTGGCGCGCAGGAGAGTTCTGGCACGCAAGAGAATGCTGGAGCACCAGATAGATGACACTAGCATGTAGAAGAGCTCTGCCGCGCAGGAGAACACAGGCGAGCTGGAGAGCCCTGACGTGCTGGTGAGTGCTGTGGTACTGGCGAGCACTGGAGAGCTGGCTAACACTGATGTGCAGGAGGGCATGGACGCGCTGGAGTCCGCTGACACGCTGGAGAGCATTGTTGACCCGATGGGTCCTGGGGCGCAGGAGAGTGCTGGCGAGCTGGAGACGCTGACGGGCGGGAGTACTGCCGAAACGGAGAAAGCTGGCGCGCAGGAGAATGCCGGCATGCAGGACAGCGCTGGTGCACAAGAGAGCGATGATGTCCTTGGGATCTGGTAAACACTGATGCGCTGGTGCACAAGAGAGCGATGATGTCCTTGGGATCTGGTAAACACTGATGCGCTGGAAAGCACCAATACGCTAGAGAGCGCTGACGTGCAGGAAAGTGCTGGAGCGCTGGAGACCACAGGCATGTTGCAGAGCGATGGCGAGCTGGAGAGAGCTAGTGGGCAGGAGAGCGCTGACGAGCTGTAGACTGCTGGCACGCAGAAATGTGCTGGCGCGCTGGACATAGCTGGTGCGCTGAACAGAGCTGTCCCACAGGAAATCGCTGGCGAGCTAAAGAGCGATGACATTCTGGTGATTGCTGTCGTGCTGGGGAGCGCTGTCGTGCTGGTAAACGCTGATGCAATGGAGAGCGTGGAAGCGCTGACATGCTGGAGAGTGCTGAGGAGCTAGAAAGCACTGGCAAGTTGGAGAGCGATAGTGAGTTAGAGAACGCAGACGTACCAGCGACCTGTCAAACGCTGAAGTGCTGGGGAGCGTGGACACGCTGGGAAGTGATGACGCGCTGGAGAGCCCTGGCACACTGGAGAGAATTAGCACGCTTGAGCACTGGCACACTGGAGAGCATTAGCACGCTTGAGCGCTGGAGAGCACTGGCCCACAGGAGACCTCTGGCCAGCTGGCGAGTGCTGGTGCGAAGGAGAGTACTGGCGAGTTGGAGAGCTCTGCCGAGCCGGAGAGCGTTAGCTTTGCAGGAGAGTACTGGCAAGATCGAGAGCACTGGCGTGCAGGAGAGTACTGACAAGCTGGATAGCGCTGGTTTGCAGGAGAGCGCTGGTGAGCTGGAAAGTGCTGATGTGCTTGTGAGTGCATTCGTGCTGGCAAACGTTGATGCGGTGGAAATTATGGGCGCGCTAGGGAGCACTGACGCGGTGGAGAACACTGATGCGCTGCAGAGCACTGAAAGGCTGGAGAGCGCTGACATGCTGGTGAGTGCTGACGTGCTGGTGAGTGGTACCGTGCTAGCGAGGTGACAAACCCTGATGCGCTGGAGTGTGGAAGCGCTGGAGAGTGCTGACAACCTGGACAAAGCTAGCAGGAGAGTACTAGCTACCTGGAGACGCTGGCTCTGAGGAGAGCTGGAAAGTGCTAGCACGCAAGGGAGCACTGGTGGGAAGGAGAGCGCTGGCAGAACAGCACTGCCGAGTGAGAGAGGGATGGCACGCAATAGAGTACTGGCACCCTGGCGAACTCTGGCATATGCTGATGCGGTGGAGAGCGCTACCGTGCAAGAGAGGGCTAGTGCACTGAGGAGCGCTGGTAAGCGCTAGCGCACAGGAAAAGGCTAGCACAGTAAAGAGCTCTACCGAGCGGAAGAGCGCTGGTGCGCAGTAGAGGGCTGTCGTCCTGGCGAGCGCTGGCAGGCTGGCATATGCGTATGTGCTGGAGAGCATGGGCGAGCTGGCACGCGGGAGAATACTGGCGTGAAGGAGGTCGCTGGCGAGCTGGAGAATGCTGGCGCAATAAAGAGCGCTAGTGCGCTGGAGGGAGCTGGCAAGCTCTTGTGTATTGGAGAGCGCTGGCGCGCAGGAGAGTTCCGGCACACAAGAGAATGCTGGAGCACCGGATAGATGGCAGTGGCATGTAGAAGAGCTCTGCCACGCAGGAGAACACAGGCGAGCTGGAGAGCCCTGACGTGCTAGTGAGTGCTGTGGTGCTGGCGAGCACTGGAGAGCTGGCTAACAATAATGTGCTGGAGGGCGTGAACGAGCTGGAGTCCGCTGGCACGCTGGAGAGCACTGCCAATACGATGGGTCCTGGGGCGCAGGAGAGTGCTGGCGAGCTGGAGACGCTGACGGACGGGAGAGTGCTGCCGAAATGGAGAGAGCTCACGCGCAGGAGAATGCTGGCATGCAAGAGAGCGCTGGCGCACAGGAGAGCAATGATGTCCTGGCGAGCTGGTAAACGCTGATGCACTGAAAAGCACTGAGACGCTAGAGAGCGCCGACGTGCAGGAAGGTGCTGGAGAGCACTGACATGTTGCAGAGTGATGGTGAGCTGGAGAGAGCTAGTGGGCAGGAGAGCGCTGACGAACTGAAGACTGCTGGCACGCATAATAGCGTTGGCGCGCTGGACATAGCTGGTGCGCTGGACAGAGCTGTCCCGCAGGAAACCGCTGGCGAGCTAAAGAGCGATGATGCCCTGGTGATTGCTGTCGTGCTGGGGAGGGCTGGCGTGCTGGCAAACGCTGATGCGCTGAAGAGCGTGGAAGCGCTTACATTCTGGAGAGTGCTGAGGAACTAGAGAGCACTGGCAAGTTGGAGAGCGATAGTGAGTTAGAGAACGCAGACGTACCAGCGACCTGTCAAACGCTGAAGTGCTGGGGAGCGTGGACACGCTGGGAAGTGATGACGCGCTGGAGAGCCCTGGCACACTGGAGAGAATTACAGTGAACCCTCGTTTATCGCGGTAGATAGGTTCCAGACGCGGGCGCGATAGGTGAAAATCCGCGAAGTAGTGACAGCATATTTACCTATTTATTTAACATGTATATTCGGACTTTTAAAACCTTCCCTTGTACGTAGTACTGTTAACAAACCACCCTTTAATGTACAGAACACTTAATGCATGTACTACAGCACCCTAAACTAAAACAGGCACAAATATTAAAGGCGATTTTATATCATGTGTTTCCTAAACACCTAAAAAGCACGATAAAAAATGGCAACCAATGTTTTGTTTACGTTCATCTCTGATCATAATGAAGAAACAAACTCATTTAGTGTACACATATATGTACGTATAGGTTAGTTTTTGCATCGATTATATTGATTATACAGTACTGTATGTTGATTTTTTTATTACCAATGTTTTAGTTTACGTATTTTTCTTAGGACTTCCAAATGAAATCTTTTTCTTTATGACGCCGCCTGAAACGACGGCGTGTACGCTCAGTAAACAACCACGCTCAGAACAAACAAGGCATTTAACGCGCATGATGATAGTGATAAATAATGATACAGTACATACAGTATTTACAGTAAAAGCATTTACAAAATATGTTACCTTACAAATATAAATTATACAGTACTTGTACGTAGCAAAGCAGGAAAACAATTTGAGAGAGAGAGAGAGAGAGAGAGAGAGAGAGAGAGAGAGAGAGAGAGAGAGAGAGAGAGAGAGAGAGAGAGAGAGAGAGAGAGAGAGAGATTGTTTTACGTACGTAAATGTAAATTTTAAACAAAAAAAATATGATAGGTTACAACATGTAGACTTTTAAAACCTTCCCTTTAACTTAATGCATACAGTACGTACATTACTAAACTATAAAACAGGTTAAAGTAAAAAATAAAGATTGTTACTGTACTCACCACGAAAGAAGTTCAAGAAAAACTTGAATGACGATGGCGATGAATTTGCTGCACAGTAGAAATGATGATGATGAAGCTGATGATGTGTTCTACTGTGCAGTCAATGATAGTATTTTACGTCTCTTCAGACGGAGGTGTCTTTTCCTGGGACACCTCTTCAACTTCTTCAATTTCTTCCGAAGGCGTACTAGCAGGAGGAACTGGCTCTTTTTTGCGAGGCTGAAAAAACATTGTGATCGGAAGTTGTTGCCGCTGCTTCTTTTTTCGATCCAAGAGCATCCTGTAGGGAGTCGTGATGTCATCAACCTTGTTGCAGAATTGCATCGAGCGAACCATATCCTCGTCCCACTCTTGTAACATTTCTTTCGCCTCCTTCATATGGTTGCAGAACTTGGCAAGCCGTTCTAATGTTAAGCCCGTTT
This sequence comes from Palaemon carinicauda, assembly GCF_036898095.1. Classification (NCBI taxonomy): domain Eukaryota; kingdom Metazoa; phylum Arthropoda; class Malacostraca; order Decapoda; family Palaemonidae; genus Palaemon; species Palaemon carinicauda. The sequence goes on from NW_027171927.1 coordinate 354,368, forward strand.
CTTCGACATTTTCTTGGGTCTCTTCCTGGGTACCCTCACTCTCTTCCTCACTTGCCGATTTCGTCAGGTCTTCGAGGTCTGCGTCAGTTAGGGGCTGGGAATGGCAGTCCAACAACTCGTCGACGTCTTCAGTCGTCATGTCGCCAAACCCGTCACCCCCAATTATGGCAGCCAACTGCACAGATTTCCGTATTGCAGAGTGTTGGATTTCCGACGGAGTAAATCCCTTGTCGTCGTAAACAATATCGGGCCACAGCTTCTTCCAGCTCGCATTTACGGTTGCAGGTTTCATCTCTTGAAGTGCCTTTTGAATATTCTGCAGGCACGTGGCTATGGTGTACTGCCGCCAGTACGCCTTCAAGTTGAAGTCTTCATCCTCGTCATCTTGGGCAGCATCCACACACGCAACGAGGTCCGCCAAGGTATTCTTCGTGTAGAGGGCCTTGAACGCCCTGATAACCCCCTGGTCCATTGGTTGAATTAATGACGTGGTGTTGGGTGGCAGGAACTCAACCTGAACGCCCTCACGCGACAGGTCAGTTGCGTGTCCACCAGCGTTATCCATAAGGAGAAGGATCTTGAATGGCAAGCCCTTCTCTAAGAGATATTCATGGACTTGCGGGATGAAACACTGGTGGAACCAGTTGGAGGTCAGCATCTTCGTAATCCATGCTTTTTGATTATGCATCCAGTACACGGGAAGGAGATTCTTATTTTTATTTTTCAAAGCGCGAGGATTTTTCGACTTATAAATAAGCCCCGGCTTTAACAAAAATCCAGCAGCATTGCCACACATCACGAGGGTAACGCGATCCTTGAATGCCTTAAAGCCAGAGGCTTTGGCTTCCTCTTTGAACAGGAAAGTTCGCGACGGCATTCTCTTCCAAAACAAGCCGGTTTCATCCATATTAAAGACTTGTTCCGGCTTGTATCCACCTTCAGCGATAATGTTCTTGAAAGTCTGGTTCACGTAAGTTTCAGCAGCGGCAGTGTCAGCGGAAGCAGACTCCCCATGCAGGGAAACGCTTTTCAGGGCGAAGCGTTTCTGAAACTTCGCGAACCATCCTTTGCTTGCGGAAAAACGTTTTTCTGAGGCTGGGAATCAGTGGATGTCCCTGGTTGAGGATCATCTGCATCATCATCATCTTCAGCATGGTTGCCGTCGTCCTCTTTAGGTTCCTTTGCAGCAAAATTCTCATATAAGCTCAAAGCCTTTGTTTGGATGGTGTTCGTATCCAACGCTATGTTCTTCTTCCGGCAGTCGGCAATCCACACAGCTAAAGCACCTTCCATGCGTACGATCGTTTTATTACGCGTTGTAACGACTCGCTTCGCTGATCTGCTAAAGGTGATTGCAGCAGTCTTTCTAATGTTCGCCTCGTCCTTCTTGATGTAGCGAACGGTGGATTCGTTGATGCCAAAATGGCGGCCGGCGGCCGCGTAACTTCTACCATCTTTTAACATGTCGAGAAGCGTAACCTTCTCAGCTATCGTCATCATCCTTCGGTGGCGTTTAGGCTCACTACCAGCCTTACTAGAAGCAGAACGCTTGGGAGGCATTGTAACAGAAAGTTCAACAAAAAGTTCAACTTAAAACAGTCGCACACAGCACAGATTAAACTTCACAAAGTTAAGAACGTCTACTCAGCAATACGCGGAAAGAGAAAGTGAACGATGCAGCCCCGCGAGAACTTTGATGCTGCGGGTAGAAGATGCGGGCAAAACACCAATCACAGGCTAGATAACAAAACTTGAGTTTTGATTCGTCATCTATCAGCGCTTGAACCAATCACAACCCGTCTTAGTACTATGGCGCGTTGGTTACTCATAGAAGATGCCCCCGCGCATACTGAACGTACGTAGATTAAGTACAATACCGTAATAATAATAAATAATGATAATAATACTGTACAGTAATAATAATAATAATAATGATTAATAATAATAACAATAATAATTTTATTAACAACAACAACAATAATAATAATAATAACAATAATAATAAAAATTTACGTACGCTATTTTACGCCTCTCTCTCTCTCTCTCTCTCTCTCTCTCTCTCTCTCTCTCTCGTACGCTTACAGTATTCGAAATGTGATTTTTGCAACAAAGAATATTATTGGATGCAGTACAGTACTGTACTACGTACGTATACATACAAAAGATTCATGGAAAAGAAGCACATCCATTACAGTACACACCATTCTAATATGGTATGACTGCATCTGATTTGCGTTTCATGTTCGATTTAATTTTACTACGTACTGAATTATCGTATGATCACATTCTCTTTTCGTGTTTTATTTCTTTCTGTGCTGAATTATATATCATATGTAATGCAATGAACAATCAGTAAGAGCAGATATTACTAATTACAGTATTAATGGAATTACAGGTAACAAAATATCGTATTTGGTTATCTTCAGATTTCGCGGTATTTTCGAATTTTCCGGAAAATCCGCGATATGTATATATATATGGGTTATGGGAAAACCCCGCGAAGTGGTAAATCCGCGATTGTCGAACCGCGAAGTAGCGAGGGTTCACTGTAGCACGCTTGAGCACTGGCACACTGGAGAGCATTAGCACGCTTGAGCGCTGGAGAGCACTGGCCCACAGGAGACCTCTGGCCAGCTGGCGAGTGCTGGTGCGAAGGAGAATACTGGCGAGTTGGAGAGCTCTGCCGAGCCGGAGAGCGTTAGCGTTGCAGGAGAGTACTGGCGAGATCGAGAGCACTGGCGTGCAGGAGAGTACTGACAAGCTGGATAGCGCTGGTTTGCAGGAGAGCGCTGGTGAGCTGGAAAGTGCTGATGTGCTTGTGAGTGCATTCGTGCTGGCAAACGTTGATGCGGTGGAAATTATGGGTGCGCTAGGGAGCACTGATGCGGTGGAGAACACTGATGCGCTGCAGAGCACTGAAAGGCTGGAGAGCGCTGACATGCTGGTGAGTGCTGACGTGCTGGTGAGTGGTACCGTGCTAGCGAGGTGACAAACCCTGATGCGCTGAAGAGTATGGAAGCGCTGGGGAGTGCTGAGGCACTGGAGAGTGCTGAGGCACTGTAGAGTGCTGAGGCACTGTAGAGTGCTAGCCCGCAGGAGAGTACTAGCTACCTGGAGACGCTGGCTCTGAGGAGAGCTGGAAAGTGCTAGCACGCAAGGGAGCACTGGTGGGAAGGAGAGCGCTGCCGAGTGGGAGAGGAATGGCGTGCAATAGAGTACTGGCACCCTGGCGAGCGCTGGCATATGCTGATGCGGTGGAGAGCGCTAATGTGCAAGAGAGGGCTAGCGCACTGAAGGGCGCTGGTAAGTGCTAGCGAGCAGGAAAACGCTAGCGTAGTGAAGAGCTCTACCGAGCGGAAGAGCGCTGGGGCGCAGTAGTGCTGTCGGCCTGGCGAGCGCTGGCAAGCTGGCATACGCAGATGCACTGGAGAGCATGGACGCACTGGGGAGTGCTGGCGCGCAGAAGAACAATGGCGCAAAGGAGGTCGTTGGCGAGCTGGAGAGTGCTAGTGCATCAAAGAGCGCTAGCGCACTGGAGGGCGCTGGCAAGCTCTTGTGTACTGGAGAGCGCTGGCGAGCAGGAGAGTGCCGGCACGCAAGAGAACGCTGGAGCGCTGGATAGATGGCACTGGCATGTAGGAGAGCTCTGTCTTTGAGTACCAAAGACCGTGTCTTTGCCCTCTCGAGGAAGGATCTCTGGGTCGCAAAACCCATCGACAGCCCTCATTAGAGTCAGAACTTGCCAAAATGCATGTTCTGACTCTTGCTGGTCTCCTCCTCCTGTAGGACTTGCAGCGAAGTCTCCTTCTATCCCCAAAGGCTCTTCTTGGGGAGAGTCGCGGACATTCCCTGAGTGGCTAGTTGGCTCTATCCTAGTCCTAGTAGACGACTTAGGCAATGTTTTGGAGTCTTTAGATTCCTTCCTGGGAAGGATATAAGACTCCAACATTGATAAGGGTGGCATGTTCTTTCCAATCCCCGTTTGAGTAGATCCCTCGGCGCAAAGAGAGGTTTCCTCCATTGCTGCGATGGGGGAAAGTCTCTCTTCGCGTGATTCCCTTGGGGACAGGAAATCTTCGTCCGAAAAGGAAGGAGAGGCAATCTGAGGAATAGAAGGAACCTGCCTCGAAGGTCTGCGTGGAGTCAGATGCACCCTTGGGGAAGTGACCGCATCTGGAACTCCTCTTTTTCACTTCAAAGGGGTAGAAGAAGCCATGGATCTGGGTCCCAATTCAGAGAAGACAGGCTTGAAGGCCTGAGTTATGGCTCTGACCAGGGCACTGAACCAGGGCTGTTGGCTGACAGACGTGCTGCCAGACATACCCTTTGAAGGGAAAGGGATTGAAGGATCCCTGGGAGGAGTCACTATCATTGGTGGGTTCGCCTGTGGTAGCTTTGGGATCCTGCACCCCTCTGGAAGTTTCCCTTCTCCCACAATGCGCGTTAGTATGCGCTTGCGGGGAGGGGGAATGAGGCGATGGGGACCTTGCCGTACGTCATTCAGTAGTCACACGCACGGGAGGATATTGACGCTCTCGCGAGGGAGAATAATGGCGCTCGTGCGAGGGAGAATATCGGAGCTCGCACGCGGGAGACTGGTGGCGTGCGTGCGGGCGCGCAGGATATCATGTTGAGTGCGCAGGCCGCGGGAGAGTGTTCGCGCACGTCTGTGCCGGCCGTAGGGCGCGCGCGCAGGAGAAAGTTTCCTAGCGCGAGGGCCTGCAGTTGAACCATGTGGAGCGAGCGGAAGCGCGGGAGAATGTTGGCGCGCATCCCTTGGAGAGGATGGGCGAGTGTGCGCAGGGCGAGTGTGCGCAGGGCGAGTGTGCGCAGGGCGCGCGGATGCACGCGGGAGAAGGCTGGCGCGTTGGTATTGATTGGCGCGTGAGAAAAGACAGCATTGCTAACTACCCGGAAGTCTTGCTATCTGTTGACATTTGGCACGCAGGTTTTACCTGGCGCGTAGGATGATTCGCAGCATGGCGCACCGGAGAGTTAGATGTTGGATGCGTACGTGCGAGAGCGGGAGAGCGCTGGCGTGCAGGAGGTTGATGGCGGGCAGGTGAGCGCTGACGCTCAGGTGAGTGTTAGCGCGCAGGTGGGCGCGGGCGCGTAGGAGACTGTTGATGTGTAGGAGACTATTGGCGCGTAAGCGCAGGGTGCATGGGCGCAGTTTGCGCAGACAATACCTGACATACAGGAGAACGTGGGTGCATATGCGCATGAGGGCGCGCATAGCGCGTGATGGATCTGTGCTCCTGTTGGAGAGCATGCGCGTGTTGGCGCGTACGCTCTTGATACCCTGTGTTAGGGTTATGGTGAATATCCGCGTGTAGTGATGGGGCCTGACGAGCTACTAAAGAGCGCTCGTCAGGTCTCGTGGGCGCGCAGCGCGTATGTTGTTGGTGCGCAACAGCGTGCTTGGGTGGAGCCTTGTTAGGCCCATGTAGAAACGGCGACGGTAGGTCTGCCGGGTGGAAGGTCGACATGTCCTTTAAAAGGACGACCTTCCACCGAAGGAGGTCGCGAACAATCAGCAGAAAGGTCCAGGACCAATGCAGGAGCAGTGATGGATGATTGGTGTAGAGGCTCCTCTACGGGGGACTGCATCGAAGATGTTGAACCAAAGAGGCGCCTCCTCACCACAGCTGAAGGAAGGCCTCTATGGCAAAGAGGAAGGCAAGCCTTCCGAAAAATGCGCCCTATGGGGGCCGTTGGATCAGCAATCTGACCTTCTGCAGTCCTCCGAAGAGGCGTCTCTGTAAGTGAACTCCCCCGAGGAGAAGAAACACTAGCAGGAGAGACTGACGATGGACTTTGTTTCTCCCTCGTAGGTTGAACAGGAACGAAAGAAACTAAGCCGTCAGCTACCGTAGAGTTTGGAGTGGAAGAGGTGATGGGTGATAGCGCATTGGATACCTCTGACACCACAACGTCGACAAGAGACAGAGGATCAACCTCTGACGGTGACAACGAATGCTTGACAGCGGCACCTAATCGGATGTAGTTAAGTAAAACCTCCTTGGAGGCCAAACCCGAAAGCCAAGGAGGACCAAAGCTGAAAAAGGGAGGTTACTGACATATCCTCCGCTGGGGGGGGAGAGGTGGAGCTGCTTTGCTAGGGGAAGCAACGTCATCTCTCAAGTCCCGAGGTTGGTTAACAATACATCGGTCTACGCTACCACTCAACGGTCTCTTGAAAGAGACCGTCTGAGTGGGAGCTTCGGAGGAGGTTTGGGCAAAGGAAGAAGAGGCATGGGTTTTTCTCCTTTCAAAGCAACCTTCGAAGGAGAAATACTGTATCCCGTTTAGACTTCTTCTTCCGCCGTCGCGAAAACCTCTCCCACTGGGAAGCAGACCACTCCCTACACTCACTACACTTGTTGTTACTATCACACCGTTGGCCCCTACAAGAAGGACAAAGGGCATGAGGATCAGTCTCGACCGCCGACATGAATGTTCCACAGGGGCGGTCGGGAAACCCAGGGCAGGTGCGCATGATCGCAGAAGCCAACTTCACCTGTACAGAACTAGTAAAAGAAAAGAACAAAAGCAATTAAATGGCTGCCAATATGATGGCGAGGATGAGAGCGGACACGTCCGACCACCATCCGAGCCGAGAACAAAGTGAGCTCAAGCACAGGTGTGTGAGAGGGGGGGGTAGCAAGCTACCCTCCCCTACCCCTGCTAACTAGCGGTGTGGGTAGTAAACCCTCGTTAAAAATTAATGGCTCGTCATTTCAGCTACGCCAAAAGTAATACCCTTATTAAATAGCATGGTTTGTAGTCCAGTTACAGAACAAATGGGTAGTTAACCCTCGCTGAAATTTAATGGCTCGTCCTATCAGCTTCGCCAAAAGTAATACCTCTAATAAATTGCATAGGTTTGTATTCCAGTTACGGAACAAATGTTATTATAATTGTTCATTACTTCTCTTGTAGTATATTTCCTTTCCTCTATGGGCTATTCTTATAATTTATATGTAAATGTGCTATTCTAAGGTTGCTACTGTTCTTAATATATTATTTTCATTGTTCATTTCTTTTCTTGTAGATTATTTCCTAATTTCCTTTCCTTACTGTGCTATTTTTCCCTGTTGGAGCCCCTGAGCTCATAGCATCCTGCTTTTCCAACAAGGGCTATAGCTTAGCTTGTAATAATATCAATAATAATAATAATAATGGGGTCTTATGTAGATTTGCAGACAGGTCGTTAATTCATCCTATTTCTGACCTATCAAATAATTGTCAAGATTAACACCAATTTGGCAAATAGATTTTTATATCAACAATTTGTGAGTCTGTCAATTATAACATTTGCTACGAAGGACGGTCATTGGCCAGGATGTATTCTGTACTGAACGGCTATACTGTACAGTACTGTATAGGAAAGGGCAGAGGAGGTACATATCAGCTCTATCTTAGGTTAGGTGGACATAGCGAACATTAGGCTGAGACAGGAGCCTTTGTAGTATGTTGGAACAAACCAGGAGTAACATTTCGGGGTGTATGCATGATGACGGCCAACTAAGAATATGGCACTGTTAGGGGGGGGGGGTGACAGAGGGGGGCTAACATAAGGCAAGTAGGTAAGGACACAGCTTGTAGGTTACATAAGGGGGGGGGGAGAATTTAAGTTAGTTGGTGTTCAATTTTATTGCATGAGGGAGGAATTGGCTGCTAATATGAAAAGGCTCCAATATTTTAAAAAGACATTTTAAAAAGGGAAACAAAAATAAGAACATCACCTAACCTAACAAAGGAGCTGTATCCTTCCCTACCAGGGGGGAGAGGGGTAGACCCCATTACACTACCGTAACTTTACCCTACCCGAGGACAAAGTCTCAAATCTGTGCTTGCTTCCCAGCTGGATTCACTCCTGGCCATGTAATACTGAATTGTATTTAGCAAATTCAAGTACATTCTGGACTACCACGTCTGACTACACTGGCACCGCTACATTTCCTCGTTGATATCTCAACAACACTGAAATTCCTCGTTGCTCTCCACACAACACTGTAATTGTGGGCACACTACTAGAAGAAGCGTAGAAGGTGCTGCATTTTGCTGCTTTTCAATACTGAATTATAATTAGTATATTGTAAAACTACCTTTATATTATCATATTTTAGTCAGACATTTTTCCCATAATGAGTTTATTTGATAAGATATATTACGTTCTTTCTAACTACATTCACCCCTATATTAAAAAATACATTTATATATAAACAATAAAGCACAGATTCATTGTTGATATAAACTTACGTTGTAAATAAAAGCAAAATTTCTTTAATATAAGAAATCGTCATAAGATAATTTAACCACAGTGGACATCTAGATGAATGACATTGCTTAGGAATGGGAAAAAATGTCGTACAGAGTCACACTTGGTATACGAATATCTACATAAAATTGCATTTATATTGTATCTATTTAGGTGTAAAAGGTAGATTATACATATTTGTATTCATTTTATCTTAACTTTAGAATCTAGTTTATTTTCATAAGGATTTTAAAAGTTAATATTTGGTCGTGCGTCTGACAGTGAAATTCTAATGTTTTGATTCGACGTTTTTTTTTTTCAAAAGAAATCGTTTCATGGCGGACTGAGAGAGAGAGAGAGAGAGAGAGAGAGAGAGAGAGATGGGCTTATTGTTAAATATGCACCCATATTTAGAAAAGTTACGAAACATCATAAAAATAATCTAATAACCTAGTAATCAATTTAGGTAATACTTTTAATGATAAGAAATACTTACTTACTTTGATGGCTGCTTTTCCGGTCCCATACAGCAGGGAAACCTCATTCTCTACAGGACCTCCACTGTCGTTTTACCTTGTTCGTTCACAGTATTTATCTTTTCAAGTCACATTTACTGTTAAATCGTCACTGTCAAAAGACCCGTGAAATAAGAAAGTCTTGAAAGCCTTAATGTCTTCAATCATTCGAATGTTTCTTGGGAGCTTAACATATAGTCTCGGGACCGCATATCTAAAGGCTCTGGAGCCTAAAGGAGAAATATATTTAGGTTCCAACAGTTTGATGCCATTTTGTAACTATTCTCGTGTCGACAGGATTTGTTGGCTGCGCAATATGTAGCAATTCTCTTAAGTATTTTGGACGCCCTGTTCTGATAACTTGGTGGTTTATTGTACATATTTTAAATTCAATTCTTGCTTTAATCGGCAGTCAGAGTAAATAGATTAGTATAGGGGTGATCTTCTCTCTAGGTGGGACACCTTTTATCAGTCTTGCTCCTCTGTTTATTATGTTTTGTAATTTCTTAAGTTGCACTTTTGGTAAATTGTAGTAGATAGGCTTGCAGTAGTCAATCCTGGTAATAACACAGTTTATCACAAGTTTCTTTACAAAATTTTCGTTCAATTACTTTTTTTATAAACGCAAAATTTCTTAGGTAATAACAAGCAGTTTTTTTTTTTCTTATTACATTATTTACTTGGGCATTTAGAGACAGGTTACAGTCAAGAAATACACCTAGGTTTCGAACTTTACTAGATATCGGCACCGAGTCATTATTTATGTTCATTTGAATATCACCTAAGCTTCTCGCGCTGTTTCTCTTGCCCACCACCATGAATTCAGTTTTGTTCTGATTTAATTTCAGTTGTTTGAATGTCATCCATTCTTTAACACTATCAAGGATTCGGTTTAGAGTTTCAGTAGTGTCATGTATATCATTTATGGAGAAGTAAATTTGTGTGTCATCTGCAAATAGTTTAAACCTCACGCCCTGCCTTTGTAGCATTTTCGATAGACCAATAGTATAGATGCAGAATAAGATTGGGCCAAGTACACTCCCTTGGAGTACCCCTCTGTTTAAGGGTTCATATAATGAATAAGAGTTTCCAATTTGTACACAGTAATTTCTACCAACCAAGTAGTCTTTTAGGTATTCGAAAGCTTAACTGAAACAAATTTTAATGGTTAAATGGTAGCACATATAGATGTGTGTGTACACACACACACACCACACACATACATTTATATATATATATATATATATATATATATATATATATATATATATATATATATATATATATATATATATATATACATATATATATATATATATATACATATATATATATATATATATATATATATATATATATATATATATATATATATATATATATATATATATTCCAGTAGCTGCCATCGTAAGTGAACAGTACGCATTGTAAAATGTTAAATGCTCCCGAATGAACATTATATAATGACTGTGGAGGTCCTGTAGAGCAGTGTTTCTCAACGTGGGCCATATGGTCCCCTTGGGGGCCATGAGAATTTTTCAGGGGCCACAAGACAAAATTGGAAAAATGGGGGGCCATGGGGGGGGGCACAGAAAATTTAGGACCCACAAAATATATAAATGTGTAATATTTTGAAATAAATCATTATTATGCTTCCAATATTCTGTTTATCATGCTTGACTTTAGTTTAAACATCATTCAATTCAATATACAGTACCAGGTAATTTTTGCAGACAGTGAAATATGTGCCTGCTATGTATGACCTCACTCTCAAATGAAAGTATGCGTCCCAGCAAACTGAAAAAGCATCTGGAGACTGCACATAAAGACAAGAAAGACAAGCGGCTAGATTTCTTCAAAAAATTACTTGATGAGTTCCAAGGAAGGATGACAGTGAATCATATGTTTACCCAAAAAGTGGCAAAAGTAGATAGAGGGATGTTGGCTTCTTACAAGAGAGCAAATTTGATTGCAAAAGCAGGTAAGCCTCATACTATCGATGAATCTCTGATCATGCCGTCTGTGGCTGTAGTGCTTTCAACAGTCATGAATCAGAGTCCACAAGAGGTAACTAGTGTTATTCCTCTGAGCAACTCCTCAGTATCACGCCGCATTGATGAGATGGCAGCTGATGTTGAAAGCCAATTAGTCTCAAAACTGCAGGTGAATGAATTCTCGCTTCATCTCGACGAATCAACTTTACCTGATAATTTTGCTCTTCTGGTGGTATTTGTCTGGTTTCTTGATGTTCATGAAATATGTCAAGAAATGCTTTTCGCATTGAAATTAACGAATGACACTAAAGGTGAATCCATCTTCAAAAAACTTGAGGTCTATTTTGAGGGGAATAACATTACACTCAAGAACATTGTGGCTTGTGCAACAGATGGCGCTGCTGTTATGATTGGAAGGTATCAGGGATTCAGTGCTTACTTAAAAAAAGCTGTTTCTAATGTCGTTTGTGTGCACTGTGTTGTTCACTGGCAGCACCTGGTTGCCAAAAACCTAGCAGGACGTCTGCATGAAGCACTTGGGCATGTTATCAAGGCTATCAACTTGATAAAAAATAGTGCACAGAAAGATCGCCTCTTTCAGCAATTATGTGAAAAGAACAATGAAGAATTTGAAAATGCGTTGCACACTGAAGTCAGGTTTTAGTTCAAAACACTTGAAATATTAAATAATTTCACATTTAAATAACCTTAACCTGAAATTACAAGGAAAAGGAAACTGCTTTACGCATTTTAAAAGAAGTGCTGTCATCTTTTCACATAATTGCTGAAAGAGGCGATCTTTCTGTGCACTATTTTTTATTGCACTTAGGGAGTGTTATCTCTTTCTTTAGTGGGACAGAACTTGGACAGAAACTTGTTGATGCAAAGAGTGACATCTTATACCTGTCAGACATATTTGAAAAGCTAAATGTTCAGAACAAAGAGCTTCAAGGAAATAACTCCACCCTGTTTTCCTGCTAGGAGGCAATTACTGCATTTAAAGGGAAACTCAAGCTGTTCTGATTGAACCTTGGAAGACGAGAGTTTGCACAGTTTCCTTCCTTAGCAGTTATATCCACCAAACTGCTTGATGATGACCTAGCAGTAAATGTTGACCATCTGAAGCAGTTGCATAATGATATGGAAACTCACTTCTCTGACCTACTGCAAATGACTGTGCCACACTGGTTTGTGGATCCCTTCATTGTTGATGTATCTGAAGTTGATGTCACCCTACAAGAATGTCTCATTGAACTTCAAAATAACACAACAGCTCAAGCAAGGTTCAAGAATGGAGGACACCAGAAGCTGTGGATGAATCAAGATATGTATAAGTAGTACCCAATACTCTGGAAAGATGTGAAGTTGCTCTTACTTGCCTTTCCCACATCTTACTTGGTTGAGACTGGTTTCAATCGGGTGATGTGCCTGCTGTCAAAGACACGAATTCGCCTTGACATAGAAAAAAAAAGAGGCAATTTACGTCTCGCTCTAACAGCTTTCAAGCCAAACACTGACAAGTTGGCAGCCTTGCATCAGTCACAGGGATCCCACTGAAACCTTTCAAGATAAAGCCAATTGTACCTACATGTATTCCTTGTTTTGTATTCCTTTTGTAAATAAATAAGTATTCAAATAAAATATTTTTCTAATTAATATTGTTATTTGATTTATACCTGAAATTAGTGTTTTGAGTACATGGTACTATTCAAGCTAGAACCATTAATAGACCTACTTCCCTAGGCGTATTAAGGGGATGGACGGATGGCGGGTGCTGGGGGGGGGGGGGGTGCATTAGAACTCAAAGTTGGCATGGAGGGGCCACAAGAACTTGCACTGGATTGAAGGGGCCACCACCAGAAAAAGGTTGAGAAACACTGCTGTAGAGAGTAGGGTTCTCATGCTGTACAAATTTCAAATTGAAATTATTTATTTGCTTAAAAAATTACATCAAATTGGATGCATTAACAGGTTAATAAATCCTCCAACGAAGATAGTGAAAATAACATACATAATATACAAATAGTATCATACAAAGAAACCAAGGAATGCCTACATTATTTATTCCAGTAAAAGTTAAAACACTTTTTTTTTTTTAACAATTTTGGTTCAAGCATCATTACTTAGAAAATAACATATCTGATTATTAAAACTATCACTTCTTAATTCTAATAAATTACTGCATTCCAATGTATAATGTTGTAGTGTATGTTTACTTGATTCGCCACATAACCTAGAGGAAACACTTTCACCACCAACATACTGCCAACAATATCCGTATCCCAACCGTATTCCCATTACTAATGTATCTGGTTTAGATAAAGCCTTATTATATGGGACATTTGTATTTTCTGATACAATCAAAAAGTGCATCATGTTTGTGGGTTGTTTGTTCGGTGGTTTGAAGTGTCGGTCGTGTGTGGTGGTGGTGGGAGGTGAGGCCGGGGGTTGGAGAGCAGGTGGTCACTCATTAGCGTGGATCAAGGTGTCACTATGGGAGCGCTCCCGGGACAGGTCGACCAGCAATATACTGTGAGTATACCCTCAATCACATCATACTTTCACTTGCATTGTTTAAGGTTATTCGAATCTCCTCCTTCTCCCATACACCTCTCTTAAGCCTCATTCATTTCTTAACTCTATTTAGACTCACAGTAGGCTCTGTGTCAACAATATCTTTATTGGTGGCGTCCTCGGCAAGTTTAATAGAAATCTCATTTAACTTAATACCAACATGAGAAGGTTCTTAGAAAATAGGACAAAATTGGGAGGTTGTTCTATAGCACAAACCAGTTCTTTAAAACCATTCTGCTGTGCCCTTAGAGTAAGTAAGTAAAGTAATACCGCTCATGTAATCAATATTTGTACCCCTTCCCCCTTGCCTTGCGTGACTCTGTTAGAATTAACTTTGTAAAGGTTCAATTGTTACATGAAACTCGTGTAGGAATAATGAAGAACTTATATCAATAGATTTAAATTTGAGTCATTCCTAGTTCAAGGGATCTGTGTTTACTTTACTGATTAATAATTGAAGAAGAAGACCACCAGTAAAAAACACCTGTTCGCATTGTGTATTATTGAAACCATTTAGAGGGTATTAAAGTAACAGATAGCATAAAATACTTAGGAATAGAGATAGAAGGGAAAAGAAATATGTTTAAAAAACAAAAGAAGAAAATGATGGAAAAGACAGAAAAGCTGCCACAAAATACTGATAGGAAAAACACATTGGAAAAATGTAGCCTTACCTGGAATACTGTATGGCACGGCAGTAATGAACTTTATAAAACGATTACAGCAGATTGAAAACGGAGTAGGAAGAAAAATTTTGGGAGCACCATCATATGCAGCAGTAGCAACACTACGGGGAGAGATAGGAATGTCCGAAATGAAAACTAGGATAGCAGGAGGAAGGCTAAGGTTTGTGAAAGGGATAGAAGAGGGGAGAAATTATTTGCTGAAGACTATTCTGGAAGAAATTAAAGAAAATGAAAATAACAGGTGGATGAAAGAGACTAGGAAATGGATTAAAGATATGGAAATGAACGATAGAACCTTTAGGAGAATGGGAAGAGAAGAGGTTAAGGCCAAAATTAGAGAAGTAGATGGTAAAAAGTGGAGGGATGAGATAAAAGATAAAAATAGTTTAGAAATATACGAACAAGAAAAAGGGCAAATAGGAGAAGAAATGTTTCATGACAACAAACCTAATTTTATTATTATGTATAGAGCTAGGGCCAACTGTTTGAAATTAAACAATAGGAAGAGACATGAAGCGGGAGGTAGGGTAGAATGCAAACTATGTGGGGCAGTTAATGAAGACCTCGCCCACTTCATTCTCGAGTGTCAAGACCTCAGCGACGAAAGAAGAAAAATAGTGGAATTGCAACAGCCGTATGAAGAAGAAAAGAAGAAGATAATAGGAAACGTGCTGTTCAAGAAAGAAGGAATAGAGAAAGGAAAAGAATATATCTATCAAATGTGGAAAAAGAGAGAAGAAAATAAAAGAATTAGAATAAAGAAGAAAACCAAGGAGGTGCCGATGGAAAGGCGAATCCCTCTGCCCAACACAACAACAAGAACAAGAACAAGTAAGTTTCCGTTTTGACTATATCGTGCCTGTCCTTGATGAATTAACTTGCCTCATAATGGAAATAAACTCTCTTAGAAGTCCTTTAGTTTCCCTGTGTGTGTGTGTGTGTGTGTGTGTGTGTGTGTGTGTGTGTGTGTGTGTGTGTGTGTTCTATTGGTAGGATACGATGGTTTTAACTAGCGGTTGCTGGTTTTGCTCTTTATTGTATATTGCTGGTGTTTGTCTATGCAATTGTTTTTTATGTTCCTATCCATTTTGTTCACATTATTATGTTTAGTTTTGGGCATTATTATTGGAAATAATAGTCTGGCTTTTTATTTGTATATCACCACTTTTCACTTCTCGGTCGGTGTATTATTTATTTTGGTTATAGTCCAGTTGTTATAAATTTTATTTACTGAAGCCAAGGTCATGCATAAATATAAACACCACAGTAAGAATTTAATGTAAATTCTAAACTAATATCCCTCCCTGGCTTGCTATTTTGAGCAATATTAATGTTAAATGTAGTTCCTATCAGGAATCCTGTATTATTACCTTTTTACCACTTTCTTTAAATTAAGAACGATCACATGATCGTTCTGTTGTTTCGACTGGTGACAAGAGTTGAAGTCTAGAACCCGTCGCTGGATCTAGAGAGTCGGCTCCAACATATACCAGTGAACTAATGAGAATTGATTTAAAAAGTACTTTAACTTTCGAACCGAATTGAAGATGTTACACGAAGAAATATATACAGGTAAGAAAGTGGTATGATTATCTATAATTATTTGAAATGCATTGCGTTAGGAATATAATCTCAATAGTATCGAATATCTAGGAAAATCCACTCTTTAATCGAAGCTTAATCGTTTTCTTTTACATCGTTTCCCATGATCTTAGTTTTTTTTTGTTATATAAACTGACATCCCTTTTCACAGCAGCATATTAAAACGCAGCACTTTATACGCTTCTTCTAGTAGTGTGCCCACAATCACAGTGTTGTGGAGAGAGCAACGAAGAATTTCAGTGTTGTGGAGAGAGGAACGAGGAAATGGAGGGGTGCCAATATAGTTATATGAGCTTGACAAGAATGTACTTGAATTTGCTAAATATAATGCAGTATTATCTTGCTAGGAGTGAATACAGTTGGAAAGCAAGCACAGAGGTGAGACTTTGTCTTGGGCTAGACTAAAGTTACGGCAGTGTAATGTGGCCTACCCCCATCCCTCCTGGTAGGGAAGGATACAGCTCCTTTGTTAGGTTAGGTGATGTTCTTATTTTTATTTCCCCTTTTAAGATATCTTTTTAAAGTATTGGAGCCTTTTCATATTAGCGGCCAGTTCCTATCCCCACATGCATTAAAATTGAACACCAACTAACATAAACTCTCCCCCCCTAACCTAACCTACAAGCTGTGTCCTTACCTACTTACCTTATTTTAGCCCCCCCTTTGCGACCCCCCTCTAACAGTGCCATGTTCTTAGTCGGCTGCTATCATACATATAACCCAAAATATTACTCCTGGTTTGTTCCAACATCGTACAAAGGCTCCTGCCTTCGCCTAATGTAGTATGTCCACCTAACCTAACATACAGCTGATATATACCTACTCTGCCCTTTCCTATACAGTACTGTACAGTATAGCCGTTCAGTACAGAATACATCCTGGCCAATGACCGTCCTTCGTAGCAAATGTTATAATTGACAGACTCACAAATTGTTGATATAAAAATCTATTTGCCAAATTGGTGTTAATCTTGACAATTATTTGATAGGTCAGAAGTAGGATGAATTAATGACATGTCCGCAAGTCTACATAAGACCCCATTACTATTATTATTATTATTATTATTATTATTATTATTATTACAAGCTAAGCTATAGCCCTTGTTGGAAAAGGAGGATGCTATAATCTCAAGGGCTCCAACGGGGAAAAATAACGCAGTGAGGAAAGGAAATAAGGAAATAATCTACAAAAGAAGAAATGAATAATTAAAATAATATATTAAGAACAGTAGCAACCTTAGAATAGCACTTTTACATATAAATTATGAAAATAGCCCAGTGAGGAAAGGAAATACTGTAAATGTACTACAAGAGAAGTAATAAACAATTAGAATAACATTTGTTCTGTAACTGGAATACAAACCTACGCTATTTATTAGGGGTATTACTTTCGGCGAAGCTGAAATATGAGTCATTAAATTTTAGCGAGGGTTAACTACCCATTTCACTAATTAGTGGTGGTAGGCGGGTTTAGCTTGCTACAGCTCCCACCCACACACCTGTGATTTAGCTCACTTTGCTTTTGGCTCGGATGATGAACGGTTGTTGCCGCTCTTTATCCTCACCAATATTTGGACTGCCATTAATGCTTTTTGTGCTTTGGCTTTTTTTTTCCAGTGGGTGTGTGTGTTGACCTCTGCCGACTATGCGTACCTGCCCTAGACTTGAAGGCTGCCCTTGCGGTACTTTCATGTCTGCCGAGGACACCGTTCCTCACACCCTTTTTCCCTTTTCCAGAGGTCAACAGTGTGATAGTGGTAATCAGTGTAGTGAATGTCGGGAGTGGTCTGCCTCCCAGTGGGAAAGATTTGGGTGACGGCGGAAGAAAAAGTCCAAGTGGGATTCTTCTCCTTTGAAGGTTTCTTCGAAACAGAAAAAACCTAAGGCTTCTTCTCCCACTTGCTGACCTTCCACCGAACCTCCTGCTTGGTCGGACTTTTGTGAGAGACAGTCAAGTGGTAGTGCAGCCCCTTTAACACCTGGTTAACCTTGGTCCTCGAGAGATGGTGTCACTTCCCCTAACAAAGATGCCACGTCTCTCCCCTAGGTGTCTATGATTATTATTCCCCTTTTACAGGTGTGGTCATCCTTGGGGTTACTGGGTCTGCCCTCCAAGGATAACTTGCTGCAACTTCTTCGCTGTGGTGCTAGTGTGCAGCCCTCATCGATATCAGAGGTAGATCCTCGTGCCTGCATCAATGTTGTGTCAGGGACATCATCTGCTGCCCATCCTGACGACGTTTCTGCCCCTTCCTACTCTTCCCCGTTCTTGTAGACTACACTTCGCACCCTTCCGACATCCTTCGAAGGGGAAGCAAAGTCCTTCGTCTGTCTCTCCTATGAGTGCTTCTTTCCCTTTGGGGGAGTTCACTCATAGAGACTCCTCTTTGGAGGACTGGTGCTGCTGATGGTCAGCTTGCTGATCTACCTCCCCCCATAGGGCGTCGTTGTCCACATAGGGCTCGCCCTCCTCTTCGGCTTAGATATGTGACTTCACCTTCGGTGAAAAGGCATCTCAGTGACTCTTCAGCTTCATCCACGCAGCCGTCTTCAGCAGAGGAGATTTCACGTTCGTCGTCTTGTGGCCCTCGACCTTCATCTGTTCCTGAACCTTCCTCTAATGACGCTGCTGCTAGTCCCGGAACTTCGGGCTTGGACACTCCTGTGGATCATGCATGATCCCCTATTGTGGTTGTTCGCCCTTCCAAATGGCACATCCCTGTTTCTGTTCCAACGCTCAGATCTTCTGCTTCTTGTTGTCGTCCTGACTTGCCGTCTCCGTTTCTGACTCCTTCAGATCTGCGCCTTCCTGCTCGCCATGTGACCTTGCGTCACTCGCGTACGGTTCATCCAGTTACGCGCCTTCCTTGTGCATGCTCGTCGCTGATGCTTCTGCAACAACCAACGTGTCGTTCGCCAGCATCCCAGGTTCCTGCACAGCACCATCCGTGCGCATGTGCACCTTCTAAACATCTGCCAGTCTGTGCTCCAGGTGAGCGCCAGCACTCACCAACAGTCACCAGCGCTCACTAACACGCCAACGCTCTCCAGCATGTCGGCGCTCTCCAGCTCACCAGCATGTCGGTGCTCTCCAGCTCGCCAACGCTCTCTGGCGCGCTCCAACGCAATAGGGCTCAACAGCGCGTCGGCGCTCTCCGGCATGTCAGTGCTCCCTGGCGCGTCCACGCTCTTTAGCGCATTAGCGTTTGCTAGCTCGCTAGCATGACAGCACTCACAACCATGTCAGCGCTCTCCTGCGCGTCAGCGCTCTCCAGCTCGACAGCGCTTTCCTGCTCGCCAGCGCTATCCAGTTTGCCAATACTCTTCCGCACATCAGTGCAACCCAACTTTGTAGTACTCTCCTGCGCGCCAGCGCTTTCTAGCTCGCTAGCGCTCTTCTGTCCGCCTGTGCTCTCCACCGCATCAGCGTTTGGCAAGCTCGCCAGGACACCAGCACTACTGTTACGATCCTAAAATCGTCACAGGTTCTTTTCATAAGTAAAATAAATATCAACAACAACCAATTGAATATGGGAAATGAATATAAAAAGTAAAACGTAAAAACACAACACGTTTATTCACAAACTTAAATAAAGAAAACCAACGTTACTAATTCGTTTACTTTAACTTACAAATCATATCAATCAAATACCAATAGAAAAGGGGAACAGTCAGTAAGGTAGAAATACTTAAGGAATAGTTCTTTGCAGCTGCTAAGACAATGGTGGTATGGAGACTTCAGGCTTAAGAACGTTGTAGAAGGGCGGCTGAAGTTCAAATGAAACTGGCACAGTGACCTGATTTGAAGATGTCACAAATAGGGTGGCATTAAGAAGGGACATCAGAGGTCTTCTACCAAGAATTCGATGATACTGTTGAAGTAAGGCTTGAGAACATTGCAGAAGGGCGCCTGAAGTTCAAATGAAATTGATATAATGACCGGATTCGAAGATGTCACAAAAAGGGTGGCATCAAGAAGGGACATCAGAGGTCTTCCAAGAATTCGATGATTGCGTTGAACTAAGGCAGGCTGTAGGCAGTGTTGGCTACATCTCGGCACAAGCAAGGAGGGCTGGCTCCTTTAATTTGACTCTTCTTCTCGGCCATAACAGGATTTTTTGGAGATAGGCTTTAGTTGTCTGAAGGGAAGGTTAGAATCTGGCTCTATTAGACTTCTGGTCTTCTGTCTCTTATCTCGTTAGGACTTGGATCTTATTTGCTTCGAACATAGATCCTATCTTGTCTTATGTCCTGTCCTATCTCTCCCGCACAATCTCTTCTTGAAGTTTATATACACATGTATGGGTGGAGTTAATTACAGTGGGCAGTGGTCATCTAAATAGAAGGCGTTCTTTCAACAATTCTGCGTCTCTATTGGCTTCCTCAAAAATGCCCACTTTGATCACGCCATGGAAGCTTCTAGAAGAAATTTCTGATGCAATCTGGACCACGTGTTAAGTCGTAACAAAAGGGAAGCACTTGTCCTTCCATGATGACATATATCCTGAACAAGGATTTGCCTCAGGCTCGGTTTCTCAAAATATGCCAACGATGACATCTTGGTCAAAACAGGGCAGTTTCCTTATCACGGCAGGCACTCTTGGCGATGCTTGATTTACTTCCTAAATGCTGACGACAGTGAAGTGATGACAGGTTTGCCTAAACAGGGCCGTAGTCAAATTTCGTCTCGCCTCGCTGCTCACACTTTGGGAATAGATATTTGTTCCGTAACTGAAATACAAACCCCGCTATTTAATATGGGTATTACATTTGGCGTAGCTGAAATGACGAGCCATTAGAAATTTAACGAGGGTTTACTACCCCACCGTTAGTTAGCGGAGGGTAGCCTGCTACCCTCCCCCCCTCACACACCTGTGTGCTGAGCTCACTTTACTATTGGCTTGGGTGGGAGTCGGACGTGTCCGCTCTCTCCCTCGCATTAATGCTTTCCATCTTTTTACTTAGTTTTTCTTATACTTGTAAATATAAATAAACATTCTTCATGTTTATGTATATATTTGTGTATAGAAACTAGTAATTGTTCCGTAACCGAAATACAAACCACGCTATTTACATTGGGTTTACTTTCGGCGTAGCTGAAATTGACAAGCCAATAGATTTTAACGAGGGTTAACTACCCCCGTGCTAGTTAGCGGGGGTAGGGGAAGGGGTAACTTGCTACCCCTCCCCCCCACACACCGGTGATTTGCTTCACTTCACTTTTGGCTCGGACGATGAACAGACGTGTCTGTCTATCGTCCTCGTTTTGACAGCCTTAATCTTTTTTTGCTTTTCCTCAGTTTGTGTGTGTTTGAAGTTGGCCACGCCCTTTGATGTCCACCATGCGCAAGTGCCCTGGTACTGCCGGTCGCCCTTGCGGTACTTTCATGTCTGCGGTGGATACTGATCCTCACACCCTTTGCCCGCAGTGTCGAGGCCGACGGCGTGATAGAGAAAATACTTGTAGTGAGTGTAGGGAGTGGTCTGCCTCCCAGTGGGAGAGGTTTGGCCGCCGGCGTAAGAAGAAGTCCAAGAGAGACTGTTCTCCTTCTGGGGTTGCCTTGGAGGAAGGTTCTCGGGACTCTTCTTCCGCCACCCAAACCTCCTCCGAAGCTCCCCATCGTCCGGCTTCTAGTGAGAGACCGCCGAGTGGGAGCACAGGCCCTAGTTCTGTTTCCCGACCTTGGGGTGTGGGAGAGGGCGTCGCCTCCCATAGCGGGGGGGCTCCCCCTCCTCCTCCGGGGGAGGTTTTTGATAATGAACCTGTGTCTTGTGATGATCTCTTTCAGCTTTGGGCTTCCTTGGAGCTGAAGGGCCTGCCCTCCAAGGAAGCCCTGTTTGACCTTGTCCAGTTGGGGGCCGCTGTTAAGCAGTCGCCGGTGATAGCAGAGGTAGATCCTCTGTCTATCGTCGATGTCGTGGTGGCAGTGGCTTCGGACGGGTCTGGTCAAACCTCTGCGGCTCCGGATGTGGATGACGTTGCTGAAGGCTCTCCTCCCCCTTCTGTACATCCTTCGAAGGGGGAAGGGAGTCCCACGGGCTCTTCTGCGGCCAAGCCTCCCCCTCAGGGGAGTGCTCTGACAGAGACTTCTCTTCGGAGGACTGATGATCCTGACGACCTCCCTCGTGGCCGCCTTCGCCGTAAGGCTCATTGTCCGCTTTGCTGCAAGGGCTTCCCGTCTCCCTATAAGGGTACTAAGAGGTGCCTTTTCGAGTCTTCTCCTCCGTCCTCCAATGGGGACTCTCCTCGCCGTAAGCAACCTACCTTCCGCTTCCGGTGCAGATGGCCAGCAGTCTGACCTCGTCAGCCGACGGGCAACGGTCACTTTGGGGCAAAGGGCTGCCTTCCACGGTGTGGGTGCTTTCCTTGCGCGTCAGGGTTCCCCTGCGCGCCCTCCTACAGTGTTAGCGCACCGGCGCTCTCCTGCTCGTCAGCGTTCTCCTGATCGCCAGCGCTCTCCTGTTCGCCAGCGCTCTCCTGATGATCGTCGCCCCACTGCTCGCCAGCGCTCTCCTGTGGACATCGTACATCCTGCTGCTCCTGCTGTGCGCCCAGCGCGCCATCGGTCTCCTGAGCGCACTAGATCTCCTGCCCGTCAGAGTGCACCTGCGCTTCCAGTTCCTGATACGCGCCCTGTGCGCCCACGCTCGCCCACGCGCCCTAGAACTTCGGTTCAGGTCTTGGACATGGACTC
Source organism: Palaemon carinicauda (assembly GCF_036898095.1). Lineage (NCBI taxonomy): Eukaryota > Metazoa > Arthropoda > Malacostraca > Decapoda > Palaemonidae > Palaemon > Palaemon carinicauda. Next base: position 376,696 of record NW_027171927.1, read on the forward strand.
TTCTTCTCCTCATCGCGATCCTGCTCGTCAGCCTGTTCCAGCGCAGCAACGCTCGCGGTCTCCTAAGCATACTTCCAAAGTTCCTGTAAGCCCACGCACCCACGCGCCTCCTATTCCTGAGCCCGTTCGTGAGTGTTCGCCTTTGCGCATCGCTTCGGCAGCTCCTGCACAGGATTCCACACGTCGTCCTCCTGCTCGCCAGCGATCCCCAGCACGCCAGCGATCCCCAGCACGCCAGCGATCACAGACGCGTCAACGTTCGCCTGCTCGTCAGCGATCTCCTGCGCGTCAACGGTCCCCAGCGCGTCAGCGATCCCCTAAACATCGTTGATCTCCAGACCGCCCGTGTGATCCATCGCCTGCGCGCAAGCGCTCTCCTACGCGTCGGTGCCCAGAGGATCTGGAGAGACATGGGTTTCCTTCTACCAGCTCGCCCACGCGCGGTCGCTCGCCTGCGCATTCTATGCGCCACCACGCGCCATTGCTCGCCTACGCGCCAGCGTTCACCAACGCGCCATCGATCGCCTACTCTCCATCGCTCGCCCACGCGCCACAGGTCTCCTGGACACCATCGGCAGCGGTCGCCGGAGCGTTCTCGTTCGCCCATGCGCCAACGCGTTCCCTCGCCAACGCGCTCACTCGCCAGCTCGCCCGCGCCCGATCGCCCCCGCGCTCGATTGTTAGCACGACCCCCATTCGCGTCGGGTTCCGCAGCTCGCGGCAGCAGCAGGGACGCGTGTCGCCAGACCGCAGTCGGGATCGCCTCCGCCTAAGCGCAGGTCTCTTTTTCAGGATGAGGAAGGTCCATCGGAGAGGTCAGAGCAACTTTCTTCCCCTTTTTCCTTACAGGCAGGTCCAGTGGTATCCACTCCGAAGGATCGCCCGATCCCCTTCCCTCCAGCGGGAATTTCGGACTCTGAGTCCGTGTCTCAGCAGTCTTGGTTTGGTCCTCTGATGCGGGCGTTAGTGAAGGCTATGAAGCCGGCACTCGCCGATCAAGGACACAAGCCAACGACGGCCTCGCCCCCGCTGAAGAGAAGGAGAGGAGTGGACTTCGTGGTGACTTCTCCCAGGGAGAAGTTGGTTCCTAAGAGGTCCGTCAGGAAGGCTTCATCCCCTTCGCAGTCGTTTTCTCCTTCTCCCGAGGACAAGGCCTTTCCGTCCTCAGGAGAATCCAGCGAGGTGGCCATCTCCCCCTCGGCACCAAGGGGGGAGTCATCTCCTTGTGGAGGGGAATCGTCTCGCGTGGAAGGCGCCTTCCAGACCTCTTTGCTGGGGTCGTGTATCCTGCCCAGGAGGGAACCCAAGGACTCCAAGACGGTTCCGAAGTCCTCTTCTCAAATTCGTCAGGAACCAGCCGCACCCCGGGAGAACGTCCACACATCTCCCCAAGAAGAGATTCCGGGGACAGGAGACTTAGCTGCCAGTCCACAGGGAGGAGAGCAGCAAGAGTCTGAGCATGCCTTCTGGCAGGTTCTGAGCCTGATGAGACAGCTCAACGGGTTCATGGACCCAGTGATCGCCCCGCGTGAAGGCAAGGACACGGTCCTAGATCAGGTGTACGGCACTCAGAAGCCCCCAAAGGCCTGCGCGGCTCTGCCCTGGTCCCAGGGGCTGAAGAGTGCCAGAGCCAGGGCCAACGCTCAGCTCGCAGTTCTCGCTTCCTCCTGTCGTTCCTCTGCCGGGAACAAACTCCTCCCACCTCCTCATCTCCAGCAGAGGAGGTATTTTGAGATCATGGGGGAGTCTAGCCTCGCTCTTCCCTTGCACCATTCAGTGGAAGAGCTCGCTAGGGGAGTTCCTCTTGAGAAGCTCTCCGCCCGGCAGGTGATGTTCTAGGCGTCGGAGATCCTGAGCCATGAGAAGGTCGCGAAGTGCGCCGTGCAGGCCACTTCGTGGCTGGATATCTGACTAGGTTCTCTGGGCATCCTATTGTGCTCCGAGGATCTGTCTAAGGAGACCAATAGGAAGGCCCTGGAGACCTTCCTCCTCTCGGGCACTCGCTCCATCGAGTTCCTGGCACATCAGGTTACCAACCTATGGGCCAACTCGGTGTTGAAGCGTCGTGATGTGGTGACCGAGAAGATCCATCCGAAGGTCCTCGCCGTGCATGTCTGCAGGCTCAGGCATGCTTCTCTCCTTGGGGGGAATCTGTTCGAGCCCCAGGACATGGAACGTACAGCTGAGAGGTTGAGGAAGTCTAGCCAGGACTCCCTCCTCCAAAGGGCCCTTGCATCTCGGCCCTACAAGCCTCCAGCTCCACAGCAACATCAGCAGCAGCCTCACAAGACACCGAAGCAGGCGCCGGCAGCTAAGAAGATGGTGTCTAAGCCCCAGCCCTTTCCTGCCAAGGACAAGAGGGGCGGTAAGTCCTCCAGGGGAGGCAAAGCTCCTAGAGGGAGTGGCCGCGGCCGCAAGCGCTAGGAGTGGCAGTCCCCCCGCATGTCTACCTGTAGGGGGATGCCTTCAAAGTTGCGTGCACAGGTGGCAGCAACATGGGGCCGATGCTTGGATGGTCTCCATGATCGGCCAAGGCTATCGCGTCCCATTCACAACATCTCAACCTCCCCTGACAGCGAATCCGGTGTCGTTGAGCTCCTATGCCATGGGATCGGTGAAGGGGCTGGCCCTTCAGGCAGAAGTCGAGACCATGCTCAAGAAGGATGCTCTCCAGGAGGCCGTCAACGGCTCCCCAGGCTTCTTCAGTCAACTCTTTCTTGTAAAGAAGGCGTCTGGAGGCTGGAGACCTGTCATCGACCTCTCAGCTCTGAACAAGTTTGTCAAGCAAACTTCGTTCAGCATGGAGATAGCGGACACGGTCAGACTTGCGGTGAGACCACAAGACTTCATGTGCACACTGGATCTAAAGGACGCGTACTTCCAGATCCCAATCCATCCGTCTTCCAGGAAGTACTTGAGATTCAGCCTAGACAGCAAGATCTACCAGTTCAAGGTGCTCTGCTTCGGTCTCTCCACAGCACCTCAGGTTTTCACCAGTGTTTACTCTGATTTCATCTTGGGCGCACAGGAACGGCATCCGTCTCCTCCGTTATCTGGACGACTGGCTGATCCTAGCAGATTCGGAGTCGACTCTCCTTCGACACCGAGACAGGCTTCTGGGACTTTGCCAGGATCTGGGGATTGTGGTAAATCTCGAGAAGTCCTCTCTGCAGCCGTCCCAACGACTGGTTTATCTAGGCATGTTGTTAGACACCAATCTCCACAAAGCCTTTCCATCAGACAACAGGATAGCAAGGCTGAGGAGGGTGGCGGAACCCTTCCTCAGGTGAGAAGAGCTTCCTGCCCATTCGTGGTTGCGTCTCTTAGGTCAGCTGTCCTCCCTGGCTCGTCTGGTTCCAAACGGCCGTCTCAGGATGAGATCCCTGCAGTGGCGGCTCAAGTCCCGGTGGAATCAAGGATCCGATTCCCCGGACTTCCCGGTCCCGATAGGACCTTCGGAACAGGCGGACCTGCGGTGGTGGCTGGTCGACGAGAACTTGCAAAAGGGAGTGGATCTTCTCGTCCTCCCCCCGGAGTTGACACTGTTTTCGGACGCGTCAAAAGAAGGGTGGGGGGGTGCACATTCTGAACCAGAGGACCTCAGGCCTTTGGTCAGAATCAGAAAAGTACCTGCACATCAACCTGCTAGAAATGAAGGTAGTGGCTTATATCAACAAGCAGGGAGGTACTTTTTCGCAGCAGCTGTCCCATCTTGCAGTAGAGATTCTGAAGTGGACCGAAGTCCACTCGATAACACTATCAGCTTGCTTCATTCCTGGCAAGAGGAATGTGCTCGTCGACAGTCTGAGCAGGGCTTCGCAGATAGTGAGTACCAAGTGGTCTTTGGATCCTCAGATAGCCAACAAAGTCCTGACTTTGTGGGGTTCCCCGACCGTGGATCTGTTCGCGACAGCTTTGAATTTCAAACTGCCCCTGTACTGCTCCCCAGTCCCGGACCCCAAGGCACTCTGGCAAGATGCTTTCCAACAACGGTGGGACAACATCGACGTGTACGCCTTCTTACCGTTCTGTCTGATGAGAAGGGTGCTCGACAGGACCAGACTATCGGTCAACTTGTCGATGACTCTGATAGCTCCGCTATGGCATCACGCGGAATGGTTCGCCGGACCTTCTGCAGCTCCTGACGGAGCTCCCGAGAGAACTTCCCCCACGACACGAGCTACTCAGACAACCACACTGCAACATTTTCCACAAAGCCGTAGCCTCGTTTCGGCTTCACGGCTGGAGACTGTTCAGCGTCTCCTCACAGAGAAAGGCTTTTCACAACAGGTTGCAGAGAGGATGTCTCGGCACCTGCGAAAGTCCTCTGAGGGAGTCTACCAGGCGAAGTGGAGAGTCTTCTGTGGTTGGTGTCGTGGGAGGGGTATCTCTCCACTCGATGCCACTATTCCAGCAATAGCGGAGTTCCTGGTTTATTTGCGGGAGGAAATGCGCCTTTCGGTCTCAGCGGTGAAAGGCTATCGCACAGCCTTAAGCTTGGCTTTTAGGCTGAAAGGAGTGGACATTTCTTCCTCGCTGGAACTCTCTCTACTCATACGTAGCTATGAGCTTACCTGCCCTCAGTCGGAAGTGAGACCTCCTCCTTGGAACGTGGTTCGGGTTCTCAGGGCTCTTAAGAGACCTCCCTTCGAACCATTACGCCAGACCTCTGATCGCCACCTGTCTTGGAAGACGGCTTTCCTGCTCGCTTTGGCCTCTGCCAAACGAGTTAGTGAACTTCACGGTCTCTCGTACGACTTCGCCCATTCAAGGGGATGGGGGGAGGTAACGTTCAGGTTCGTCCCTGAGTTTGTTGCCAAGACTCAGAATCCTGGAGTGCCGGACCCACGGCTCGACTCTTTCAGGGTCGGGAGTCTCCGTTCTGTAACAAGCGACCCAGACCAGTTGCTATTATGTCCAGTGAGGAGTCTGAGGTGTTACTTGAAGAGAACAGCTGCAGTTCGTCCTCAGGTGCAAGCATTGTTTGTTAGCACAGGCAGGACGAAGAGGAGGGTCACCAAGAAGACCATCTCGGCTTGGATTCGAAGGGTTATCCATCACGCCTTGAATCCAGACCCTCCTCCGTCACGTCGCCTTAGGGCACACGACGTCAGGGGCATTGCTATGTCCCTGGCCTTCAAGAGAAACTTCTCTGTGACGCAGGTACTTCAAGCTGGGGTCTGGAAGCGTCAGATGACCTTCACAGCCCACTACCTGCAGGACGTGACCCACAGGAGCCTCGATACGTTTTCTATCGGCCCTGTGGTGGCTGCACAACAGCTGGTCTAACCTCAGGCTCCTTTATGGACAAGTAGCAGTAGGTTGAGGGCGTTGTTACCCGGTTTTAGTCTGCGTGAATGAAAGTATGTCTGACCCTTACTTCTTTCTTCATCCTCCCCTCTCTTGGGGAAGCAGCATTCTGGTCTCCGCATAGCTGACCTCAACCTCTGCAGGTAACCCATGCTTCCTTGTGCTCCTAGTATTAAGCTTAATACTGTCGCGTCCCCCATACCCTGACGAGGTGGTATTGGGAACGTCCTATCCTGGATTCCTATCTAAAGGTCTCAAGGTCAACTTCATAGGACGAGTCACGCTCTTCCCTCTACACACAACTTATGTAGGCCACATGTTCCTTGCAGAGCGAGGAACTTGTGAGGTGCAGGGGCTTCTTTTCTCAAGTGCTAATCACTGGGAGGCGGAGCCCCCGGGTAAAGCCAAAGTCAGTAAGGCTGGGGACTTTCCACCCTTCCTAAGGGGTAAGTCACCCAATGTAAATAGCGTGGTTTGTATTTCGGTTACGGAACAAATGACAAATTCGGAGATAATTTGTATTTTTCCTAACCATACAAACCTTAGCTATTTACACATAGTTGCCTGCCAGCCCTGTCCCCCAAGTCAAGTCCTACCTCTAAGTGAAGTGAACCAAATCACCGGTGTGTGGGGCAGGGGGGGGGGTTAGCAAGCTACCCCTTCCCCTACCCCCGCTAACTAGCGCGGGGGTAGTTAACCCTCGTTAAAATCTATTGGCTCATCAATTTCAGCTACGCCGAAAGTAAACCCAATGTAAATAGCTAAGGTTTGTATGGTTAGGAAAAATACAAATTATCTCCGAATTTGTCATGTTTTTTTTTCAGTGTGTGTGCTGTGTGTGTGATGTACGACAACGACACCTGCGTAGTGCAAGGCCACCACGGTTGCACGCCATGGGGTACAGCCTCTCTTTCTTGGTCCTTCGGTCGTTCCTTCGGCTTTTCCGTTAATTCGGCCGCCGTGGGGAATTGTCATCGCTGGACTTTCTTCATTCATCTATTATCTTCGCTGTTCCTCCTTTCCTACGGGGAACTTGGATTCTCAGCGAAGGGAATGTGGGAGTTTAGATTGACTACGGTCTCTCTCTCTACTCGAGGTCGTTCACCCCTTACTACTACTACGTACTATTACGGAAGCTCCTTTCCCGTTGCGGGTTGGGTTGCTATTCCGTTAATTTGTCTCAATTATTTTTAATGAAATCTAATTGTATATTTTAACTTTTCAGCCTTCTCCGTGGGTAACACTTCCATTCGGGGGGTCAGCGGTTCTCACTATTAGTGAACATTCTTAGATGATTTAGGTAATTATAATTTTGTTATACTGTAATTCTGTTTTTTCCGTAACCGAAATACAAACCATGCTATTACTTTCGGCGTAGCTGAAATGGCGAGCCATTAAATTTTTAACGAGGGTTAACTACTCCCGCACTAGTTAGCAGGGGGTAGGGGAGGGGTAGCTAGCTACCCCTCCCCCCTCACACACTGGTGAACTGACTCACTTCGCTTTTGGCTCAGACAACGAACAGATGTCTCTGGTCCAGTCCTCGCATGGCAGCCATTTATTGTTTTGTCTTTACTTAATTACTTACTTTTCTTGTACTCATATATATATATATATATATATATATATATATATATATATATATATATATATATATATATATATATATATATATATGTAAACATATTTTTATGTTTATGTATATATTTGAGTATAGAAATCAGTAAGTTTTCTTTTCAGTGTTCGTGCTGTGTGTGTGTGTGTGTGTGATATCACCGTGTAGCCGCCGGCAGTCAGGCCACTAATTTCATGGACCGCGATCTCTTCCTTGGTCCTTCGGTCAGCTCCTTCCACGGGCGCCGTGGGGAGTCGTCATCGCTGGACTTATTAATTTGTTTCTCCGCTACTCCTCTTTTCCTACGGGAAAGGTGGGGTTCAGCGTAGGAGCGTGAGAGTGTAGTTTGACTACGGTCTCTCTCTCTCTCTCTCTCTCTCTGGAGGTCGTTCACCTTTTACTACGTTTTCTACATACTACGATAGCTCCTCCGTTCGGGTGGAGTTGCTACGCGGTAATTTTCATCTCAATTATATTTTTATTATAAAATCTAATTGTATTTGTTAACTTTTCAGCTTTTTAGAACGTTTCCCTTCGGGGTTTTTCGTTCTTACTTTTAGTGAACATTCTTTTTTTTGAATTGCATAATTATAACTGTTATAATTCTGTTTTTGTTACAGTTCTCGCCCTTCCCCCTTCCCGTGAGTGTTGGTGGAGTTGAGGGCTCTTGCCTGTTATGTAATTCTTGTGTTCTTTTCCCTCGGGTTTCCTCTTCGTAGTCTTCCCGGGGAATGAATGTTAACTAATTACTTTTTATTTTCACAGTTAACGATCTGTTTTCCATTTGCCTAATGTGACAACGAAGCAGAGCTGTCTTGTTGGGACTCGGGGAGTCGGCTGTTGCTGCCTACTCTATAGGACTTCGTCAGGGGCGTGTCTCCTTCTCCTGGAAGTTCTCCCGAGACAACCGACAGCTCTTCAGTTCATCTTAGTACACTCAGGAGGTTCGCCTCCTTGGGTAGATAACTTCCCTTCCGAGGGAGGTTCCCTTCCCAGGTTTGAGTTTCTTTCCCTTTCGGGGGAAACTTCTCTTACCATTGATAATTATGATATGTTCCTGGTCCTCTGGCGGTTTTGCTCTTGGTGCTGAGCGACCGCTTTTGTAACCTTGCTCAAGGGGCTAAGCGGTTACATTCTCGGACCATAGTTTTTGTGCGACTATGCTCTTGGTGCTGAGCGGTCTCACCTGCAGCTACGCTCAAGGGGCTGAGCAGCTGCAGGAGCGCCTCTTCGGAGGTTGGCTCCTAGGTCACTGGCTGACCCTTCGGCCCTTGGGCTCCATCTTCAGTCTCTTTTACGAAGTATTCCTCTCTCGTTCGCGAGAGAGGACACTCATAGAGACTCCTCTTTGGAGGACTCCTTCTGCTGTTGTTGCTGAAGGCTCGGTCCCCTTTGAGCCCTATGGTCTCTCCTGCGAGTGTTTCTTTCCTGGGGTGGTTGCAAGTTCACCACAGAGACTCCTCTTCGGAGGTCTCCTTCTGCTGTTGTTGCTGAGGGCTCAGTCCCCTTCGGGGGCAGCTGATGCCATGGTCTCTCCTGCAAGTGCTTCTCCCCCTTGGGGGAGTTCACTCCAGAGACTCCTCTTCGGAGGTCTGATGATGGTGCTCCTGCCTGTGGTCGTCTTCATCTTCACCCTCCCCGCAGAGGATTCTCCTGCCAGACCTTCTCCTGGACGCAGATGCGCTGTGGGCGCCAACGTACCTCGTTTCCAATGAGCACCGGTCCCTTCGGGGCAAAAGGGCTTACTCCATAATGTGGGTAAGTCCCTTAAGTGCCAGGTTTTACCTGCGCGCCCACGTTTTTCTACGCTCGCGTGCGCAGTAGCGCGCTTGCGCTCTCCTGCTGTGTTCCAGACTTCTCTCCTGCGGTCTCCTGTAGCTGAGTCTCGCCGTAGATCTGCTGATCGCCAGCGCTCGCCTGCGCCTCTGAGACCTTCTGTGCGCCAGCTCTCTTCAGCTCGCCAGCGCACTTCTGGACGCCCTTTTCCTGCTATGCGCCTTGTGCGCCAGCGGTCTCCTGTACGCCCACGATCGCCTGCGCGCCAGCACACATCTGCGCGCCCTTTTCTAATGTGTGCAGTGCGCGCCAACATTCGCCCTCGCGCCCACGATCTTTGGATCTAGGCACAGGCAAAGAGATTGTTCCTTCTTTTTACACCCATGATCGCCTGCTTGCCAGCGCACATCTGCGCGCCCTTTCCTGAGGTGCGCAATGCGCACCAGCGTACTCCACGAGCTTCCAGATGTGGGTGGAGGCGAAAGAGTTGATTCCTTCACCTCCTCGCCGACGATCTCCTGTGCTCTAGCTTTGAACGAGTCTCTGAGCGCCCGCGCGCCCACGAGAAGTCTCTTGTACTCGCCCACGAGCGTTCGCTATTATGCGCAACCTTACCATCTGGTTCTGCCCCTCGCTGATATCTACTGGCCGCGCAACCGCGCTCCATTGATCTCCTACGCGCCAGCAATCTCCTAACGATCGCGCGCGATTCTTCACCTGCCCGCTAGCGTTTTCAACGCGCCCACGCTTCAGATCGCCGTACGCCGCCACGCGTTGGCTCTCCTGTACGCGATCGGTCGCTACGCACCATCGCTCGCCAACGTGCCATCGCTCGCTAACGCGCCATCTCCCGCAAAGAACCATCGCTTGCCAATCGCGCCATCGCACCATCGCTCACCAACACGCCTTCGCTCGCTTAGCGTTTTCGGTCTTCCGACCGCGCCCCCGCGCCCCCGCGTCCTCATGCGCACACATGTTCGCCCGCGCGCGAACCAACGATTGTACCATCGCGCGAGCGCCAAGGGCGATTTCGACCGCGATTCCCCGTCGGGTTTCGCAACATGGGCAACCTGGCGAGTTTTTCTGGAGCGCATACTTTCAGATCATCATAGTCACGATCTTCACCTCGTAAGCGCAGAGCATGACACGTACAAGAGCAAGAAGAATCTTCAGAAGAGTCTAGATAACATTCTTCTCCCTTTTCAGGCAGGCCCCATCTTCCCTCTCCTCAGGATCGCCCGATCCCCTTCCCTCCAACGGTGGCTGCTGACACTGCCTCTGTCAGTCGTCAACAGAGGGAATACTTCGAGATCATGGGGTAGCCTGATTTAGCTCTTCCTCTCCACCATTCCGTGTAACGGGCCTTCCGGGGGTTTTTCCCTCGGAAAATTCTCCGCCCGGCAAGTGACAATCTCGACTTCGGGAATCTTGAACCAGGAGGAAGCCGCAAAGGGTACCAGGCAGGCCACCTCGTGGCTGATCGTCGAGCTTGAGTCTCTGGCCATCCGGTCGCGACCCAAGGTTTTATACAAGGAAGCTCCGGGAAGGTTATGGAACTTTCCTCCTCTCGGACACGTGCACCTTCATTTCCCGACACCAAGTGTCGAACTTGGGGACAAACTCGATGTTGAAGCATTGAGATGCAGTGACCGAGAGGTTTTCTCTCGAAGGTCCCTACCGTGGATATCGGCAAACCCAGACACTCTTCCATTCTTGGAAGGGGCTTGTTTCAGCCCAAGGACAAGGAACGAGCGACTGAGAGGTGGAGAAAATCATATCACGATTCGCCCCTCCAAGGCACTTACATCCAGTCCCTACAAGCCTCCAGCGCCTCAACTTCAACAGCCTCGTTCAGCCTAGGACATCAGAACCGGCACGGGCAGCTAGACAAAGTGTCTATGCAGCTTCCCCCCTCCTGTCGGGGACGAAGGCCGAGGAGCCCTCCTGGGAAGGCAATAATCCTAGAGGGGGCGGCCTAGGCCGCAAACGCTATGATTGGCAACCCCTACCTGCATCCCCCAGTGGGGGGGGGGATGCCTGGATTTGTGCCTTCAAGTGGCAGCAACTCGGGGCTGATTCCTGAACGATCTCCATGAGCAGCCAGGGATTTCGTGTCCCGTTTCATAGCATCTCTACCTCCCCTGTCAGCGAATCCAGTGTCTCTGAGCCCCTATGCCATGGGATCGGCAAAGGGGCTAGCCCCTCGGGCAGAGGGTGAGACCAAGCTCTAGATGGATGCTCTCCAAGGTTGTCGGTGGCTCCCCCCAAGGTTCTTCAAACGACTCTTGTAAGAAGCGCCTGAAGGCTGGAGACCCGCCATCGTCCTCTTAGCCCTGAACAAGTTTGTCGTACAAACTTCGGTCAGTATGGTACAACAGATTCGATCAGACTTGTAGGGAGACCACAAGACTTCACGTGCATACTGGATCCGAAAGACCGGTACTTCCAGATCCCAATCCATCCGTCTTTACAGGAAGTACTTGGAATTCAGCCTAGGCAATGGATTTACCAGTTCAAGGTGCTGTGCTTCGATCTTTCCACAGCACCGCAGGCATTCACCAGGAAGTTCATCCCGAACCCTCATGTCCACACAGGAGCGGCATCCGCCTCCTTCGCTTTCTGGATGACTGGCTACCCCGGCAGTTTCGGTATCGACCCTTCTTCGACTCCGAGACAAGCCTCTGGGACTTTGCCAAGATCTAAGGATCATGGTAAATCTTGAGAAGTTTTCTGTGTTTCCATCACTACAACTGGGATATCTAGGCTTGATTTTAAACTCCAGTCTCCGTTAAGCCTTCCCACCAGATGACAGGATAGCAAGGCGGAGGAGAGTTGTAGAACCTTTCCTCAGGCGAGGAGAGTCTCCAGCCTTTTTCTGGTTATGCCTCCTATGTCGCCTTCCTCCTTGACCCCTCTAGTCCCAAACACTCGCCTCAGGATGAGTCTCTTGCTTTGGCGACTCAAGTCCTGGTGGAATCAAGACTACGATTCCCCAGACATTCTGGTCCTATGGGACCTGCCGAACGAGGGATCCTGCAGTGGTGGTTGACCTACGAAGCCTTTGCTAGAGAGTGGATCTTCTCGTCCCTCCTCCGCATTTGATGCTGTCCTCGGACGCGTCAAAGAAGGGGGCGCGGCGCACATTCTGAACCAAAGGATCTCAAGCCTATGGCCAGAACTAGAAGGGTACCTCCACATCAATTGGCTAGGGATGAAGGCCATATTCTGGCCCGTCAACAGTTCCAATAGGCACCGGCGAGTCACTACGTGAGGGACAACACCACGGTTGTTGCTTATTTCATCAAGCGGGGAGGTACCTTTTCATAACAGTCTTCCCATCTTACAGTAGAAATACTGAGATGAGCCGAAGTCCACTCAATACCACTATCGGCTCGCTTCATTCCGGACAAAGGAATGTGCTCTCCGACAGTCGGAGCAGAGCATCGCAGATAGAGAGTACCGAGTGGTCTTTGGAACCCCCAGTAGCCAACAAGCTCTGGCCTTGTGGTCCGGTTCGCAACAACCTTGAATTTCAAGCTGTCGCTGTACTTCTCCCCAGCCCCGGACCCCAAGGCACCCTGCCGAGATGTCTTCCCACATCGGTGGGACAACATCGACGTCTACGCCTTGCCACCGTTGCGTCTGAGGGGAAGGGGGGCTCAACAAGACCAGACTATCGGTCAACCTGTCGATGACTCTGATAGCTCCGCTACGGCATCATGCAGAGTGGTTTCCGGACCTTCTGCATCCCTTGATGGAACTCCCGAGAGAGCTTCCCCCACGACAAGAGCTAAAGCAACCACACCACTACATCTACCACAAGCCGTAGCTCCGCTTTGGCTCCACGCCTGGAGTCCATCCAGCATCTCCTCACAGAGAGAGGCGTTCCGCAACAGGTCGCGGAGCGGATGTCTTGACACCTGGGAAGTCATCCGCAGGGGTCCACCAGGCGAGGTGGACAGTCTTCTGTGGTTGGTGCCGTGGGAGAGGTATCTCTCCCCTCGATGCCACTATTCCAGCGTTAGTGGAGTTATTGTCCATCTGCGGGAGGAAATACGCCTTTTGCTCTCGGCGGTAAAGCCTATCGCTCAGCCTCAAGCCTGGCCTTCAGGCTCTAAGGTTAGACAATTCCTCCTCGCGGGATCTTTCCTCGCTCATACGAAGCCAAGATCTTACCTGCACCCAGTTGGAAGTGAGACCTCCTCGGTGGAACATGGCTTGGGTTCTTAGGGATCTCAAGACTTCTCCCTGTGAACCATTACACTAGTCATCTGATAGGCACCTGACTTAGAAGACGGTGCTCCGGCTCGCTCTGGCTTCGGCCAAGCGTATCAGCGTACTGTACTTTATGGTCTCTCGTACGACTTCGCCCATTCAAGAAGATAGGGAGAGGTAACGTTCGGGTTCGTCCCTGAGTCGGTTACTAGACTCAAGATCTTGGAGTCCCAAACCTTCGGTTCGACTCCTTCAGGATTTTGAGTCTCCGTTCTGTAACAGATGACCCAGGCCTTCTCCTACTATGCCCAGTAAGGAGTCGGAGGTGTTATCTTGAAGAACAGCTGCAGTTCATCCTTACGTGCAAGCCCTGTTTGGGAGCACAGGAAGGACGAAGAGGAGGGTCACCAAGAATACCTTTGCAGCCTGGATTCAAGGACCATCCATCTCGCCCTGAATCCAGACCCTCCTCCGTCATTTAGCCTTAGAGCACACGATGTCAGAGCACACGATGTCAGAGGCATCGTAGTGTCACTGGTCTTCTAGAAAACTACTCTGTGATGCAGGTGCTACAAACTGGAGTCTGGAAGCGTCGGACGACCTTCACAGCCCACTACCTGCAGGACGTGACCCACAGGAGCCTCGATGCGTTTTTCTATCGGCCTGTGGTGGCTACACAACAGCTGGTCTAACCTCAGGCTCCTTAATGGACAAGTAGCAGAAGGTTGAGGGCATTGTTACCCGGTGTCAGACTGCATGAATGAAAGAGGTATGTCTGGCCTTTACTTCTTTCTTCATCCTCCCCTCTCTTGGGGAAAGCAGCATCCTAGGTTCTCTGCATAGCTGACCTCAAACCTCTGCAGGTAAACCATGCTTCCTTGTGTTCCTAGTATTAAGATAATACTGTCGCGTCTCCCATACCCTGACGAGGTGGTATTGGGATAGTCCTAGTCCAGAATTCCATCTAAAGGTCTTCAGGTCGACTGCCTAGGACAAGTCACGCCTCCTCCCTCCACACACAAGCTTATGTAGGCCGCAAGTTCCTTGTGGAGCAAGGAACTTGCGAGGTGCAGGGACTCTTTTTCTCGAAGTGCTGCTCACTCGGATCGAGTCCCTGGGTAAAGCCAAAGCCAGTATGGCTGGGGACTTTCCACCCTTCCTAAGGGGTAAATCACCCTATGTAGATAGCGTGGTTTGTATTTCGGTTACAGAACAAATGACAAATTCGGAGATAATTTGTATTTTTCCTAACCATACAAACCTTAGCTATTTACACATATTTGCCTGCCAGCCCTGTCCCCCAAGTCAAGTCCTACCTCTAAGCGAAGTGAGTCAGTTCACCAGTGTGTGTGAGGGGGAAGGGGTAGCTAGCTACCCCTCCCCTACCCCCCGCTAACTAGCGGGGGGGTAGTTAACCCTCGTTAAAAATCTAATGGCTCGCCATTTCAGCTACGCCGAAAGTAATACCCTCCCTGTGTAAATAGCTAAGGTTTGTATGGTTAGGAAAAATACAAATTATCTGCGAATTTGTCATTTTTATTACAGTTTCTCTGCCCTCCCCCTTCCCCTGTGAATGTCAGTGGGGGATGAGGGCGCATACTTAATTTTTAATTCTTATATTTTGCTATTCCCTCGGGGTTACTCTTCGGAGTTCCTCCCGGGGGAATTTCTGTTAAATAATTATTTAATTTTATTTTCCCAGTTAACTATGCAGTTTTTCTTCGTTTGACTGCCTGATCCTAGCAGACTCGAAGTCATTCCCTCTTTGACACTGAGACAATCTTCTAGGACTTTGCCAGGACCTAAGGGTCATGGTAAGTCTCGAGAAGTCCGCTCTGCTGCCCAATCAAAGACTGGTTCACCTAGGCATGATTATAGACACCAATCTCCATAAGGCCTTTCCATCAGACGACAGGATAGCATGGCTGAGAAGATTCGCAAGCCCTTTCCTCAGACGAGAAGAGCTTCCAACCCAATCGTGGTTACGTCTCCTCGGTCACCTTTCACCCTTGGCTCGTCTAGTTCTCAACGGTCGCTTCAGGATGAGGTCTCTCCAGAGGCGAATCAGGTCCTAGTGGAATCAAGGCTGCGATTCCCCAGACATCATGATCCCTATGGATCCTGCGGAACGGACAAACCGCCAGGGGTGGGTGACAGGCGAGAGCCTACGAAGAAGAATGGATCTTCTGGTTTCCTTCTCCCGGATTGGATGCTGATTTCGGACACCTCAAAAGACGGTGGGGGGAGGGGGGCCACGTTCTGTACCACAGTACCTCAGGCCTGTGGTCAGAATCGGAAAAGTGCCTCCATATGAATCTGCTAGAGATGAAGGCCGTCTTCCTGGCCCTTCAACAGTTCTAACAAAGACCTGGCGGATCATTCTGTGGTGTGATAAGCTACAACACCACAGTAGTGGCGTACATCAACAAGCAAGGATGTACCTTTTCAAAGCAGCTGCCCCATCTCTCAGTAGAGATGCTGAGATAGACCGAAGTCCACTCGATTCCTCTATCGGTTTGCTTCATTCCAGACAAAGGGAATGTGCTCGCCGACAGTCGGAGCAGAGCGTCTCTGATAATGAGTACCTAGTGGTCCTTGGATCATTCAGTAGCCAACAAAGTCCTGACTTTGTCTTGTTACCCGACTGTGGATCGGTTCGCTACACCGCTGAACTTCAAGCTCCCGCTGTATTGCACCCCAGTCCCAGATCCCAAGGCACTCTGGCAAGATGCCTTCCAACAACGGTGGGACAGCACCGACGTGTACGCTTTTCCTCCGTTCTGTCTGATGAGGAGGGTGCTCAACTAGACCAGAATATCGGTCAATCTCTCGATGATCCTTTATAGCGACACTATGGCATCACGCGGAATGGTTTCCGGACCTTCCGCAACTCCTATCAGAGTTACCGAGAGAGCTCCCTCCACGACACTATCTACTCAGACAACCACATGCCAACATCTTTCACAAAGCCGTAGCTTCGCTTCGACCTCACGCCTGGAGACTATCCAGCATCTCCTCACTAAGAGAGGATTGTCGCAACAAGTTGCGAACGAGATGTCTGGACACCTGCGTAGGTCATCCGCAGGGGTCTACCAGGCAAAGTGGTGAGTTTTCTGTGGTTGGAGTCGTGAAGGGGTATCTCTCCACTCGATACCACTATTCCAGCGATAGCGGAGTTCTTCGTATATTTGCGGGAAGAATGCGCCTTTCAGTCTCGGTAATGAAAGGCTATCGCTCAGCCTTAAGTCTAGCCTTCAGGCTCAAAGGAGTGGACATTTCTTCCTCACTGGAACTTTCCCTACTCATATGAAGATATGATCTTACCTGCCCTCAGTCGGAAGTGAGACCTCCTCCATGGAACGTGGTTCGAGTTCTCAGGTCTCATAAGAGACCTCCTTACGAACCATTACGCCAGGCTTCAGATCGCCACCTAACTTGGAAGGCGGTGTTCCTACTAGCTTTGGCCTCGGCCAAGCGAGTCGGTGAACTTCATGGTCTCTCGTATGACATCGCCCATGCAAGAGGATGAGGGGAGGTAACTTTCAGATTCGTCTCTGAGATTGTGGCTAAGACACAGAATCCGGGAGTGCCGGATCCTCGATTCGACTCTTTCCGGATTTCGAGTCTTCGTTCTGTAACAGATGACCCAGACCATCCCCTACTGTGTCCAGTAAGGAGTCTGAGGTTATATCTCGAAGAACGGCTACATTCGTCCCCAAGTGCAAGCTTTGTTTGTGAGCACTGGGAGAACAAAGAGGAGGGTCACCAAGAATACCATCTCGGCATGGATTCGTAGGGTGATCCATCTGTCCCTGAATCCTGACCCTCCTCTGTCATGTCGCCTTAGAGCGCATGATTTCAAGGGCGTAGCTACGTCCCTGGCCTTCAAGAAGAACTCAGTGATGCAGGTTCTACAAGCAGGGGTGTGGAAGCGTCAGACGACCTTCACAGCCCACTACCTGTAAGACGTGACCCACAAGAGGCTCGATACGTTCTCTATCGGCCCTGTGGTGGCTGCACAACAGCTGGTTTAAACCTCAGGCTCCTTAATGGACAAGTAGCAGAGGGTTGAGGGCATTGTTACCCGGTTTTAGTCTGCATGAAAGAAAGGGTATGTCTGGCCCTTATTCTTTTCTTCATCATCTCTCTTGGGAAAAGCAGCATCCTGGGTTCTTTGCACAGCTGACCTCAAACCACTGCAGGTAAACCATGTTTCCCTGTGTTCCTAGTATTAAGTTAATACTGTCACGTCCCCATACCCTGACGAGGTGGTATTGGGAGAGTCCTAGCCTAAAGTTTCCATCTAAAGAACTTCAGGTCAACTTTCTAGGACGAGTCACATATAATCCTTCACACACAGCTTATGTAGGCCGCAGCCCTTGCATAGCAAGGTGCAAGCGAGGTGCAAGAACTCTTTATTGTTGAGTGCTGACACACTCAGATAATGAGTCCCTGGGCAAAATCCAAGAGCCAGTATGGCTGGGACTTTTCCACCCTTCCTAAGGGTTGAGTCATCCATATTGAATAGCGTGGTTTGTATTTCAGTTACAGAACAAATGACAAATTCAGAGATAATTTGTATTTTTCCTAACTATACAAACCTTAGCTATTTAATCAAACTTGTCTGCCAGCCCTATCCCCCTTGAAGTCCTACCTCTAAGCAAAGTGAGCTCAGCACACAAGTGAGTGAGGGGGGGAGGGTAGCAGGCTACCCTCCCTACCCCCCGCTAACTAGCGATGGGGTAGTAAACCCTCGTTAAATTTCTAATGGCTCGTCATTTCAACTACGCCGAAAGTAATACCCATATTAAATAGCTAAGGTTTGTATAGTTAGGAAAAATACAAATCATCTCCGAATTTGTAATTTTTGTCTTTTAAAACATATCCTTTAAAAGTATTGTATCTACCCAGAACTGCGACAGCACTCATCAGCACGTCAGCGTTATCCAGCTTGCCAGCGCTCTCCTGGGGACCAGCGCTCTCCTGGGGACCAGCGCTCTCCTGCTTGCCAGTGATCTCCTGCGCTCCAGCGCTCTCCAGCGAGTCCACAATCTCCAGTGCATCAGTGTATGCGAGCTTGCCATCACGCAAGCGCTCGTCGGCACGACAGCACTCGTCAGTGCTCTCCAGTTCGTCAGCGCTTTCCTTTACGCCACTGCTCTCCAGCCCGCCAGCACTCTCCAGCTTGCTAGTGCTCTACAGCACTCCAGGATTTTCCTGTGCGCTAGCGCTTTCCAGCTCACCAGCACTCTCCTTCGCGCCAGTAATCTCTTGCGCGTTAGCACTCTCCAAAGCGTCATCGCTCCACAGAGCGTCCATGCTCAATAGCTCACATGAGTTTGTCAGCTCGCTAGCACGACAGCAGTCACCAGGACGTCGGCGCGCTCTTATGCGCTAGCACTTTGCTTCAGGCTAGCTCTCAACACCTTGGCAGCGCTCTCCTGTGCGGCAGTGCTATTCAGCTCGCCAGCGATCTTCTTCGCGCCAGCTCCCTCCAGCTCATCAGCGCTCTCCAGTGCGTCCACGCTCTCCAGTTTATATGTGTATACCAGCTTGCCAGCACAACAGCACTCACTAGCACATCAGCGTTCTCCAGTTCGCTGGCGCTCTCCTGGTTGTCAGTGCTCGCTAGCTCGCTAGTGCACTCCTGCACGCCAGTGCTCCCCAGCTTGCTAGTGATCTCCTGCGCGACAGCGCTCTCCAGCGTGTCATTGCTCTCCAGGGTGTCCACGCTCTCCAGCTTATATGCATTTGCCAGCTTGCCAGTATGAAAGTGCCCGCCAGCACGACAGCACTCACCGGCACGTCAGCGCTCTCCAGTTCGCCAACGCTCTTCTGCGTACCAGCATCCTCTTATGCACCAGCTCTCTCTGGCTCAGGAGCGCTTACCTGTGTGCTAGCGCTCTGCAGAGCGTCAATGCTCTCCAGCGCTTCAGCATTTGCTAACTCACCCGCGTGCCAGCGCTCTCCAACTCGCTATTGCTCTCATGCGTGCCAGCGCTCTCCAACTCGCTATTGCTCTCATGCGTGCCAGCGCTCTCCAGCTCGCCAGCGACCTCCTTCGCGACAGTGTTCTCCAGTACGCAAGTGCTTGCCAGCGCTCTTTGTTATGCTAGCGCCCTCCAGTGCATGAGCATTTGCCAACACTCACCAGGACGACAGCACTCTACTGTGTGCCAGTGCTCTCTTGCGCGCCAGCGTTTTCCAGCTCGTCGGCGATCCCTTAAGCGTCACCACTATTCAGCTCGCTAGCACTCTCTTGGTCTACAGCGCTCTCCTGCTCAGCAGTGCTCTCCTGCGCACCAGTGTTCTCCTGCGCGTCAGCGCTTTAGCCCCTCCTGCACGCCTGCGCTGTCCAGCGTGTCAGTGTCCTCCAGCGCTAAGCACATCTGCACATGCCAATTTGCCAGCACTCTCCAGCTCGGCAGCGCTCTCCAACTTACCAGTATTCTCCTTCTCGCCAGCACTCGCCAGCTGGCCAGAGCTCTCCACCGTGCTAATAATCTCCTCCACACCAGCGCTGTCCAGCTCTCCAGCGTGCTAGCGCTCTCCAGTGCTACATTGCTCCCAATGCAGCTCTTCAACTCCTCAGCGTTTGCCAGCTCGCTAGTACGTCAGCGTTCTCTAGCTCACTAACGCACTCTAGCTTGTCAGTACTCTCCAGCTCCCTAGCACTGTCTTGCACACCAGCGCTCTCCAGCATGTCAGCGCTCCTTAGCGCGTCGACGCTCTCGCCAGCACGCCAGCATTCCCCAGCACGACAGTACTCACCAGAACGTCAGCACTCTCCAGCTTGTGCACCGCTCTCCTGCGGGCCAGCGCATCAGCATATGTCAGCTTGCCAGCGCTCTCCAACTCGCCAGTACTTTCATTCGTGCCAACACTCACCAGCTGGCCAGAGCTCTCCTGCGGGCCAGCACTCTCCATGCTCTCTAGCATGCCAGCGCTCTCCAGCGCGTCTGCACTTTACAGTACGTCATCGCTCTCCAGCGCCTCAGCGTTTGCCAGCTCGCCAGCACGTCAGCGTTCTCGAGCTCACTAGGGCTCTCCGGCTTGCCAGTGCTATCTAGCTCCCCATCATTGTCTTGCGCGCCAGCTCTTTACAGCATGTCAGCGTTCCTCAGTGCATCAGCGTTTACCAGCACGCCAGCGTTCACCAGCACGACAACAATAACCAGAGCGTCAGCGCTCCCCTGCAGGCCAGCCCATACCAGCGGGCGGGCACTCTGTTGCGTGCCAGTGCTCTCCAGCTCATCAGCACTCTCCTGCCCACCAGGTCTCTCCAGCTCGCCAGCGCTCTCCAATATGCCAGTGGTCATCAGCGTGCCAGCTCTTTCCTGCACGTCAGCGCTCTCCAGTGCCTCAGTGCTCTCCAGTCTGTTTATGCTTTCCAGCAGATCAGCATTTGCCAGCTTGTCAGGACATCAGCACTCTCCAGCTCGGCAGTGCTCTGCTTCGCGCCAGCATTCTCCTGTTTGCTAGCGCTCTTCAGCGCGCTAGGCCTCTCTTGCTTGCCATCGCTCTTTTTTTATGCCAGTGCTCTCCAGCGCATCAGCATATGCCAGTGCTCGAAAGGGCGCCAGCACTCTCTTGCACGCCTGCACTCAGCAGCTTACCAGCGCTATATTGCATGCCTTCGCTCCCCCACATGGCAGTGCTCTCCTGCCCACCAGTGCTCCCCTGCACGCCAGCGCTCTCCTGCATGCCAGCGCTCTCTTGTGCACCAGCATCCAGTTAGCCAGCACTCTCCAGCGCCTCTGCACTTCCACACACTGCAGCGCATCAGGGTTTGTCACCTCGCCAGCGCGGTAGCACTCACCAGCATGTCAGCATGTCAGCATGTCAGCCATCGTTTCTAGCCCCTTTTGTAAAGACATGGACACTGCCAAGCGCTCCTTTGTCTCATGTTCTCTCTTCAAGAGAAACTCTGACAGCTTTGGGAGGTCCTCGTTGAACTGACGTCCAGCGATATCAGCCTCCAGCTTCCCGACTGAGAAGGTAACGTGAACGTCCTTCCAGTCCTTTACATCTGAAGGAAAAGCGAGGGAGAAAGGCTTGCTTTCTTCCAGTGTGGGGCAGGGCTTTCCTGCCCTCACGGCCTTCAGAGCTGCTTTAAACCCTTTATCCATAAAGGGAAAAGCACGTTGGGGGTTAGCAATAAACGATGGATGTTTCTTGCTTAATGCCGGCACCTTTGAGCAAGTGAATGCCCTCTCCTTGAGCTTTGTGGTAAACAAAGCCTGTGCTTTAGCGAGCTCAAGGACAATTACTTCCTTGGGCTCCGTCTCTTCTTTGGATGCCGGTTCAGTTCTGAGCCGGACATAGCAATCCGGGTAGGATGCCCTGCTGGGCCAGAACTCTACCTCCTCCACTGGGACGGTACCCAGTTTTTCCGAAAGGAAAATCTTGCCTGCTGACATAGGCATGTGCTCTGCGTACCTCCACGGGTTAACATCGGAGAACACAGGGAGGTCCTTCACATTTAGTTTCTTCAGGGCTAAGAGCGAGGAAACCATTTGCTCGATCTCTGATCGGAAAGTAGTCTCTTTCTCTGACGACTTCTTCTGCAAGTCGTACACCATCGACATCAGAGATTGCAAGGTGGTCGTAAGTGCTTCCAGATGAGGCGGTTGCGAAGAAGTTGAAGGAGCTGGTTCCACCACAGCCGCTGAAGAAACCGATACCGCTTCAGCATTCTCAACCTCGTTAGAAGGAGGAACAACTGCCTCCTGTTCTAACTCTTCTACGAGGAGATTCTTCTCAGTCTCCTCGGAAACGACAGACATATTGTCGTCCAGGTGGACGCTCTCCAAAGCATCCGCCACGTCAGGGGCTCCAGGTTTCTGAACCGGGAGTTGCACCAAGGGGATCGCCGGTTTAGTCTGGGGAATGACGGCATCGTCACGAGCTCCGGGGAAGAGACAGTCCCTCGTCCTAGCATTAGGAAGGTATGGGCCGGAGGTATTCTTTTGAAAACCTCTAACTCATTTCCGCAGCGTAATCCTAGCTGCATCCCTAGACTCCGCAGACTTTTGATCATCAAAAGCCTCCTTAACCAACTTGTCACACACAGTACAAGCCTCTGGGTCCCAGTACTTGAGGGCCCCTTTGGTGACAGAACAGCGGGCGTGAGACCTACACACGCCATGTCCGTAGAAGTCCTTGCTGCGGACCCTACAAAAGTTGTTCCCGCACTCGGGATGCTCCTCCTGTAAGAAATGAAAAGCAAATGAGTTTTCTGTGAAATTCCCAAATTTCAACATAATACATTTATTATATTTAGCTTGGATAGGGTAAGCTATAGTAGGAAAGACACCCACATGTGTTTCCCATCCAGCCATTTGCTATGAACCCTTCCCGTATTGAACCATGAAATTCACAAGGAATTAAATAACAGAGGGAATATCCAAGATATATAGTGTCTACTTGACACATCCTCTTATAATGTTCAATACAGTGGATAATTTTAATGGATATAACCATTAAAATAAGAGGGAATCATCTCTCTATGATGGTCTCACAAATGGCTACACAAGAACCACTTGTAGGTTGGAAAAATTTTATCATATTTTTCTGGATACAGCAGTATGCCGCCGACACTGCCGGCCCCGCTGACGTCGTTGGTATGTAGGGCCAGTCGGTAAATGCCGGCAGGCAGGCGTCTACCGAGCCTGCCGGCAACTACCGTTAATAAAAATATAGTGTCGACCTGCCGACATTGTCGGCATGATGGGCTAGTCAGCATATGCCAGCAGGCCAGCATCTGCCGGGCCTGCTAGCCACTGCTGGCTACACTATGGGTGGAAGGCATTGGCCAGCTGCCGACAAGCTACTCAGTTGCCGGCAGGCAGGCCTACCCACTCACCAACGGCATCGATCAACGATGTCCGAGGTAAGAGAAACAGCGAACTGTTAGCCTAGCCAACCCAAATTGTCGGCAGAATAACTGCCGACTACAGCCCATGATAGAAAGAAAGAGAGAAAGATAAGGATAGAAGACGGCAAAGAATCAGCTATGACGTCTACATCCTGAAAGAGTGTGCCAGTGGAAGAGGGAAATCAATTCGGGCTTCCACTCAACCATATCCCATCTTAAGGGATATGGAAGGCAGTCCAAGGGAGGACTCTAAGGAACACTCAAAGATATGAGGTTATCTGTCAGTAACCTAACCAGGCACTGATAGAAAAACTTATGCCAGGTCTACAGACGTCCAGAGGAGCCTATGTAGAACCACGGCCATAAGGGTGTTGGATCATACAACACAAAAGAGATAGCGGGGAAGGGGTGAATAGTCCAAAGTTAAAGCAATACCCAAGGTATTACTTAACTTGAAGGATTCTGTCCTTGTAAAAAGCCTCAACTAGGGGAAGTCAATTCCCCAGGTTGGGTTAGGCAATGAGAGAACGTCCGAAAACGAATTCAAGAGAACAGAATCTCGTACCAGGGGTCTAAACCGGGAAGAAACCTATCCTCCCGTTAAAAACCTCCGATACAGGACTGTTTGCTAGACCATAAAGAGGAAATTGTGCAACAATAACCTCTACAAGATCTAGGGAGGCAAGCCTCCTGAACAGCAACTAGCCCTACTGGAATACCGACAAGCTACTCAGTTGCCAGTATAAATCCAGGTAGCTAGATGCCTACACAGACTTACTCTGATGTCCCGTCCCCAACTCCAAACTCAATGCTGACAAGCTACTCAGTTGCCAGCTCAGAGAAAAGGAGAGGGAAACGAAACACCCCAGAAAATTTACCCAACCACAGGTTACAGTAAATTAACAGAGGATAGCCTAGGCTAATCAGAGGGAAAGGGAATTACTCTTATAACTCATAGAGATAGTATTGACTTAAAGGGGCAATGCTATCTATCTTACCCATAAAGACAATACAAGAGTAATGGGGACATATAAAGTATACTAAAGCACTAAAGCTATTAAGCTAGAGAGCTTAGAGAAACGTTCTACGTAACTCTGGTATACTATAATGGAAGAGGAAAAGAAAATAGTAATATCTTAATTGTATAAAATATTGCCTGAGCTTCAATACAACTTTACCAGGAAGGTTATATCAAGCATGAAGTGTGAAAGTGCCTAGGCTAGAAGCCTAGCACTCGTGAGGCTCGAAATTATCTCCAAATTCACGACAACAATGACATAATATAAAAATCCCTAGCTAAAATACTAAATAGCTAAAGTTATTAAAGCAAAGATGCCGGGAATATCGTTCTTGCTACATAAATGAACAAAAGAACGATCGCGTCATGACGCCATCCGGCTGGCAGCAGCTCTTGTTACGTTAATTACGATATCAATCGAAAAGCAAAACTTGCAAGAGCTTACATTTACACAATTCAAAGATATTACTTAACTTTCCAGAAGATGATGAAGCTGGGGAATCCATAATTCAAGCAGAAAAACTTCAAAAATAGCGAGATAACACAGGGAAAACTGTTCGGCAAAGCTACGAAAGAAAGAGTGGTTTGGTGGCGCCGTGATGCGGCGGATGGCCGAACTATTGACAGTACTTTAGGAGAGTCGAAGAGTTTTACCTCTTGAACGACTCTCTTATTCTCTTGCCACTTTTTCCTCTCGAAGTGAAAGGCTATTTGGGGTGTAAATAGCTATGAGATGTGTCAAGTTACGTCCTTACGCGATATCCCTTGAAGAAATTTAAGGGATACTCGCTCCAGGAGTTAGAATTCTGGATACCTTCGGTAAATTCTCTGGGCTATATCACTGTAGTCACATATACTTAGGAAGCTACTAATGAAGGAACTTCCATCAACACGACATGGCCTAAGCCCAAAAATACATATACATACATATATATATATATATATATATATATATATATATATATATATATATATATATAACGGATTTTGAGCGAAGCGAAAAATCTATTTTTGGGTAAGATGGCCATGTCGTCCTGATGGAAGTTCCTTAAAGGCAGCTTCCTAGGGTATATTACAACTACGGCTATATTCCCAGAGAATTTACCTTAAGGTACCCAGAATTTTAACTCCTGGAGCGAGTATCCCTAAAAAAGACCTTAGGGATATCGTAAATATCAGTGGACGTATTCTTGACACGCCTCATAGCAATCTATACCCCGAACAGAGTTAACACTTCGTAGGGGTCAAATGGCAAGAAAACGAAAACGATAAGAAAGGGGGGAGCCGTTCGTAAGGCATCTCTCCTCCCCATTTCGAAAGCGTGCCCTGCGCCGCTCCCGGCGCCATCTGTATTCCTTGTAACGATACACGAGGTGCTACAGATACTGTATGTAGGGAGGGGTCCTACAACCCTTTTCTTTTTTTTTTTTTTTTTTTTTTTTTTTTTTTTGAAAAGGAACAGGGCGGGTCCATCAGGACGACATGGCCATCTTACCCAAAAATAGATTTTTCGCTTCGCTCAAAATCCGTTTTTTGGGCTCAAGCCATGTCGTCCTGATGGAAGTATACCAGAGCATTACTGTATCTGTGGATTCTCAATACGTGCCGTACTCCTCAGGAATGTTTCTTAGTCAACTCGACTGAAAGACCTAAGATGTTACCGTTATACATCTTTTCACTAATCATAAGCCATGAAAGCGCTTCCTGCCCCCTACAGGGAGGAGTCCTACTAGACTCTAGAAACGAACGAAGAGTACATATACCTATGTATGAATCACTCGCCAGCCAGTACAATATAGTGGTCTCACTCTATATGAAGTAAAGCATAGTCTTTACGGAACTATAGCATCCAAGGGAAAAAATCCCGACCAGCACCCTGGTCGAAGTAAAATAGACAAAAAGGTTATATCTGCGTAGGAATAAACTTGCTGCCGCCACCGTCCTCAGAGAGGGGTGGAGCCCTTTATGCTAAGGAAAGTATAAACCAGTGCAATAAGGCTTGCATTAAGGAATAGGCTATTATAGATATCCCCGATTAATATACATAGGCTAAATGCTCAATAATTAACATGAAATCAATATAGGTGAAGGAGACGCAAGGTTCCCGAGAACAAGTTTATTGAGTAACAATAAATAGACATGGTTACCATAAATATATACATATGATAGGTGGATGACCAACAATTTACACAAGTACCGTAGTGCATGGATGAATGGTTATCTGAAAGAAAACAATCAGGTCACTTGTCGCATACCAAGGGATCAAAGTTAATGTCCATGTTACTATCTGCTGACATTAGCGTTAGCAACGCTCGGCACACCTGTCTGTACTTGTGCTACCATCACCATAACGCTGGAACAGTCACTGTGGGCTCCCAGAGCCTTCACTACTAGTTATATCAACGCATATAACTATCCACTCACCCAAGAATCAAAGTCCCAAATAATTCCACTGTTCCTCGCAGAGTTAAACAGCAGGGTTAACGACGCAACCAACTGCTACCACAGACCTCTTTAGCTGCTCCACTTGCTTAGCATAGTGGCGAAAGAATACCCTGGAAGACTTCCAGCCAGTGTATGAACGAAGGTGTTCAAAATCCATAAAGTTAAAGAAGTTTAAGGATGAAGCAACTTTCCTCGGATCATGACCTGCGGGTGAACTGTCAGGATCCGCTCTGCGAATAAAATATGTAATTTTCGCCCTAAGCTGATTTAAAGATAAATTCGAGCCCGATGTTTCTCCTCTGAATAGTTGGCCCCCATGGAAGTCTGAAGTTCTACGAAGATAGACCTTTAGGCATTCTACGGGACATAGAGATGCATCTTCTTTCAGAGGGCAGATTCTCCAGGGGCCCCACCTGTTGGTGGGCAACTCGTTCTTAGCGAGAAACGTAGGGTCCGGAAACAGGTTCAGTTCTCCCCCATCCAGGAACTGAACCCGGCCCTCCTCTCTCGAGAGGGCCACAATCTCACTAACTCTGGCCCCAGAAGCAAGGGCAAAAAGGAAGATCACTTTTTGAGTCAGGTCCTTCAATGCGCACTCCTCATTATTCAGTAATGAGGCAAAATGAAGGACTTTGTCTAACGACCACGAAATAGGCTTTGGAGGAGCTGATGGTCTAAGCCTAGCACAGGCCTTCGGGATCTTATTAAACATCTCGTTTGCGAGGTCTACCTGGAAGGCATATAGAATGGGTCTTGTCAGAGCTGACTTACATGTAGAAATCGTGTTAGCCGCCAGCCCCTGTCCGTGGAGGTGGATGAAGAAGGATAGGCAGAACTCCGTAGAGATCTCTTGCGGGTTCTTGTCTTTGACAAAGGCTACCCATTTCTTCCATGCTGATTCGTACTGCCTTCTAGTAGACTTACACTTATATTCTTCCAGGAAGTCGATGCTATCTTTCGAGATTCCGAACCGTTTCTTCACCGCTAGGGAGAGAAAATCATGAGCTGCAGGGTCCGGGTTCTCTGTAATGAAGCGTAGACAGTCGACTTCTGGACTTGCTGGGACAGAACTGGGTCCAGGAGTGGTAGAAACTCTAGTCGTAGTTCCAGAGCTAGAGGGAACCATACACTGTTCGGCCACTTGTGGGCCACTATTGCTGCTACTCCCTTGAAGGATCTCAGTTTGTTGAGGACCCTCAACATCAGATTGTGAGGGGGAAACAGGTAGATCCTGGACCATCTGTTCCAATCGAGGGACATCGCATCTACTGCTTCCGCCAAGGGGTCCACGTATGGGGACATATTTCGGCAGCTTCTTGTTGTCCTTCGTCGCGAAGAGGTCTATCTGCAGTTCTGGGACTTGTCTCAAGATGAAGGAGAATGATCCTGCGTCTAGGGACCATTCCGACTCTATCGGTGTAACCCTGGATAGAGCGTCCGCGGTCACATTCCGGACTCCTTGAAGGTGAACTGCTGACAGGTGCCACTTCTTCTTCTCCGCCAGTCGAAATATGGCTAACATTACCTGGTTGAGAGGTGGGGATCTCGATCCCCGCCGATTCAGACATTTCACTACCACCTCGCTGTCCAGTACCAACCTTACATGGATCGAGTGACGTGGGGATACTTTCTTCAGGGTAAGAAGCACTGCCATAGCTTCTAGAAAGTTTATGTGAAAAGTCCCAAATAGCTTGGACCAGGTCCCTTGCACTTTTTTCCGATGGGAGTGACCCCCCCACCCTACCTTTGAGGCGTCTGTGTGGATTGTCCCTGACGGGGGGGGGGGGGGGTGTGGTTGAAGAGGTAGTGACCTCTTTAGACGACTGGCTTGAGACCACGGTCTGAGAAGAGAACGTAGCCGAAGTGGAACCGGTCTCTTCAAGTCCCTTCGCTCTTTCGATGCAAAGGTTCTCCATACTCCCGCTGCATCTTTTAGCTGTGCTCTTAGCACTGGGTCTGTTACTGATGCGAACTGAAGAGAGCCCAAAACCCTCTCTTGTTCGCGTCTTGATATCCTCTCGGAACCTAGAAGTCTCCTGACAGACCCCGCTATTTCCTTCCTTTTCGACATCGGAATGGAAAAACGGTGTGACACTAGATCCCAGTGAATTCCCAACCACTGGAACCTCTGAGCTGGAGAAAGACGAGACTTCTTTCTGTTGATCATGAAACCTAGATATTCCAGGAACTGAATCACTTGTAGGGAAGCTTGCAAGCATTCCGCTCTGGATGCTGCCCACACCAACCAATCGTCCAGGTAGGCTACTACCTGGAACCCTTTTAGGCGTAACTGTTTGAGCGCTGCGCTTGCAAGCTTCGTAAAGATCCTTGGGGCTATGTTTAGCCCGAAGGGCATCGCTCTGAAAGCATAAAGTTTTTGTTGTAGCTTGAATCCTAGGTAGGGGGAGAGACGGCGACTTATTGGAACGTGCCAATATGCGTCTGACAAATCGATGGAGACGGTATATGCCCTCTTGGGCAGTAAGGCCCTTATGTGTTGTAACGTTAACATCTTGAACTTGTGGTTCACTATGAACTTGTTGAGTGGTGACAAGTCCAGAATGACTCTGAGTTTCCCCGAGTCTTTCTTGGGAACACAAAACAGCCTCCCTTGAAACTTGATGGACTTTACCCTCCGGATCACCTTTTTCTCCAACAGATCTTGGATCTACTCCTCCAAAACGGGGGTGGAGTGTTGGAAAAATTGAGGGCACTGGGGCGGAGTACTGTACCAACTCCAACCCAGTCCATTTTTGAGCAGGCTGTGGGCCCAGGGATCGAAGGTCCAGCGATCCCGGAAATACTGAAGTCTCCCACCTACCGGCGACACTTCCCTTTGACTGCCCCTGCAGTCTTGCCTCCCTGGCCGCGACCACCTCTGAATCCTCGTACCCTAGAGGGGCGTCTCGTCGAACCTCTGGCTGCACCTCTGGGCTTTGCTCGAAACGTGGTCGATTGCCCTTCGAACACTGGATTGAATGCCGGGGATGGAGATGACACGGCTTGGGGTACCCATTGGAAGGTGGTCGGGGTCTGGGCTACCAGTTGTGGTACCGGAGGCAAAGCTGGCTGCTGCTGCTGCTGCTGTCTTTGTGGTCTGAAAGGTTTGGCTGGACGCGAGGAAAACCTCGATTTCTTCGCCTTTCCTTTCAGCTGAGGGCCCTCATCAGGAGAAGACTTCCTCTTAAGAGACAGGCCCCACTTAAGGAGAAGATTACGGTTCTCAGTGGCTGCCTTGTCCACCACCTCTTTGACCACATCGTTGGGAAAGAGATCTTTACCCCAGATGCTGGATGAAATGAGCCTCTTGGGTTCATGCCTCACTGTGGCCGAGGCGAAAACAAACTCTCTACAGGCCCTCCTCGCTTTGACAAAGCAATAGAGGTCCTTAGTCACCGTGGCCAGATGGATCTTGGCCATTACCATAAACATCTCAGGCATCTTGGGGTCGCTAGCCATTGTCTCCATGTTGGTCTGGAGAGACATCGAGGCTGCCAGGCGCTCCTTTGTGTCCAATTCCCTCCGTAGGAGGAATTCCGACAACTTGGGAAGGTTTTCGCCGAACTGCTGACCTGCAATGTCGGCGTCCAACTTCCCAACCGAGAAAGTGAGGTGCACCTCCTTCCAGTCCTTATTATCCAGCGGCAAGGCCAACGACAGTGGTTTGCATTCCTCCAGAGATGGACACGGTTTGCCAGCTTCAACCGCCTTCAAGACGGCCGCGAACCCTTTCTGCATAAAGGGGAAGGCCCTAGCCGGGGAGGATACAAAGGAGGGGTGCTTCTTACTCAGAGCAGCAACTTTAGAGTTTGAGAACCCCCTCTCCTTCAATGCAGCTGTTAGGGTAGCTTGAGCCTTGGAGTGATCCAGGATGATCACCTCTTTCGGATCCGTCTCCTCCTTCGAGGCCGGCTCCTTCTTCAGACGGACATAACAGTCCGGGTAGGCCCCTCTACTGGGCCAGAATTCCACCTCCTCAAGGGGAACTGAGCCCAGTTTCTCCGACATGACGATCTTCCCGATCGTCATCGGCATGTGCTCGGCATATCTCCACGGGTTGGCATCCGAGCACAGAGGAAGGTCCTTCACGTTGAGCTTCTTTGGAGGTCCACGTGATGCTGTGATCTTCTGCATCTGGAGCTCCAAAGTAGCGGCCTTCTGATTATTCTCCCTCTGCATCTGTTGGATCATACCAACGATGGAAGAGAGAGCCTGTCCCAGCTCTGCTGGAAGAGCGGACGAGGTAGAGGGGATAGGTTCAGGGATCTGAACCGGAACGTCTGAAGGTACGGGAACCTCTTCCTCCACGGCAATAGGATCTTGATCCTCCTCCTCACCCTCTGCGAGGAGATCCTGTTCCGCACGATCGGACAAGTCAGACATCTTGTCATCCAACTGGATGTCCTGCATGGCATCAGCAACATCCTCCTCCACTGGGATCTGGACGAGAGGGATCTCCGGCCGAGGCTGGGGGACAACAGCGTCAGTGGAAGCTTTGGGAAAAAGGTATGCCCTCATCTTCTCATTAGGAAGATAAGGTCCAGTGGTGTTCTTCTGAAAACCCCTTACCCATAAGCGGAGCTTCTCCCTCGCTGCATCCCTTGACTCCGCCGACCTAGGGGATTCAAAAGCCTCTGATAGCAGGTTAGTACATACTGCACATACCTGCGGATCCCAGTAGCGATGGTCATCATTGGAGGCTGCGCAAGCCGCGTGCCTCCTACACGAGACATGTCCGCAAAAGTTCTTGCTGCGGACATTGCAGAAGACACTATCACACTTCGGATGCTCCTCCTGTAAAAGAAGAAAATTTCCATGAATATCAAGTGAATTTCAATTCACATGTAAATATGAGTATTCACAAAGAATAAGGGAAAGACACCTACTTGTGAAACCCACACAATCACCTGTGGAAGCCCACCAGCCAAAGTCACGTAGTTAGTCTTTACTAGAATAACCAGAGATCATATTTCCCAAGGAAATTAGGTGTAGCTCACACCTAAGGTAAAATTTTACCATTCTGGCCAGGGATGAAAAGAATTCTCTTTTTATCCTTGTAAGGCGACACCAAGTGATTGCACAAAGTAACACAAGTAAGTTAGAAAAGACAGCGTTGTAACCTACTATATCATGGTCTCCCTTGGTTGGATACACCACTCAAGAAAGAACTGATACAATACTTGAGGGTGGTGTGCCGGCCGGCTATTGCCGGTCAGTACCCCCCCCCCCTCGTTTTTCAAAAGGTAGATCTCAAGTACACAACTTCAGATCACCCCTATTGGGGAGAACTCCAGATCCCATGCCTGAACCGGCCGGCAGTGGTTGCCGGTCCGCAGCCACCCGGTTAGCACTGTGTTGCCGGCCATCACTCTTAGTGGCTGGCTAACCGGGCAGTGTAGCAGGCCGGCCGGCAGCGGTAGGCAAACCCTGCCGGCTGGCCTCCACACCAGGTAGCGCTCGGCTGCCGGCCGCCACTCATAGTGGCCGGCAGATGAGCAAGAGACCGGCCGGCAAAGGTATATAACCACCGCCGACCGACAGCAAGAGAACTGGAGAACACCCCCCCCCACCGGCGGCCGGCCTGTAGGCCGGCAGACGGCAAGGACAACACATAAGAAGACAACAGAATGAGTGCCGGGCTAAGAGGCTATGAGCCTCTGTGCCCGGCACCCGAAAGAGTGCCGAGAGGAAGGGGAGACACTAAGTCAGGCTTCCTAACCGCTCTTACTGAATCTACAGACGGCAGCGGTGGAGGGACCAAGAAAGGACCGGGCAGCACTCAAAAGAAAGGGTCTCTGCCGGTCGGCACACTCTGCTGGCCGACAGGGGACCACGTCAGTTCCCCATCCTAACCTAGGCTAGGTACGGATGCGGACGACTGACACAAAGGAAACGGGAAAAATAGAAGGGAAGGACAGAGGGTCCTATCCAACCTTGCCTTGGTTAAGGTTCATTCCCAACTAAGAGAGCTCATCTCAGCCAGAGAAAACCCGAGAGGGAGGCCGGCACTACTGGCTGCCTCCCTAAAACCAAGGCAAGGAAGGAATTGCTATTCCAGAAAAGGGAACATATCCCGAATCCAGAACGGCAAAGAGGACAAGTCTGAGGGGTCACCGAGCGAAGGGATCACTACTGGAACCCAACAAGGTGATCCAAGGGGGATAAACCCCTTATGCCCGTGTCAGTCAGCAAGGGAGACTCTGCCCCATGCTAGACCAACCCGGACTCAGACTAATACACTGCTGTACTGTCCCCCTCTGAACCAATTCAGTTGGAACAGGAAGGTACAGTACTACTCCAGCATAGATATATTTGAAATTTAATTCAAACAAACCACTAGAGTTAAGCCTAAGGCTTAAACAGAGGGAAAGGGTTTGCCCCTTCCCCGAAGAGAAGGGAGCAAACGGGGAAACAGATAATATTATAATGACCTAAGACAACCTAGCCTAGGCACTAAGAGAATCGATTACCTAATTCACCGAAACTCACACCAATACTATCTTGGAAAGTACTCGAAAAGGGCTTATATGTATAACGTTGCCTAACGCTTAAATCAATAAAAAATCACACTTGGAAGACTAATTATCATGCAGGAAGTACATGGGCCAACAGCTAGCCTACGAAGACTAGTGTTGGTTAGCCTAGGCAAAACTTTCGCCAGGCACACTACTATCGCATCATAACAGAATTCCTAAATAAGCTAAGTAGCTAATTATTAAAGCGCAAAGGGGCTGGGAACGTCGCTCTTGCTAACAAATAAATCCTATTCTAGCGAGCGACAGCATCCATGATGCCTCCAGCAGGCAACAGCTCTTGTATCAAAGATAACTCTTTTAATTACTTTAATTTTAAACAAGAGCCTACATTTATACATAAAAGAAATAGTACTCAACTTATCCGAGGCAGAAGAAGTTGGAGAAAGCATTATCAACGAGAAAATCCAAGATTTTGGTAGTAATACAGGGAAAAACACCGAGTCGTATAGCTACGCAAAAAGGAATACAGATGGCGCCGCGCGCGGCGCAGGGCACGCTTTCGAAACGGGGAAGAGAGATGCCTTACGAACGGCTCCCCCCTTTCTTATCGTTTTCGTTTTCTTGCCATTTGACCCCTACGAAGTGTTAACTCTGTTCGGGGTATAGATTGCTATGAGGCGTGTCAAGAATACGTCCACTGATATTTACGATATCCCTAAGGTCTTTTTTAGGGATACTCGCTCCAGGAGTTAGAATTCTGGGTACCTTAAGGTAAATTCTCTGGGAATATCGCCGTAGTTGTAATATACCCTAGGAAGCTGCCTTTAAGGAACTTCCATCAGGACGACATGGCTTGAGCCCAAAAATATATATATATATATATATATATATATATATACATATATATATATATATATATATATATATATATATATATATATATATATATATATATATATATATATATATATATATATATATATATATATATATATATATATATATATATATATATATATATATACACACATATATACATATATATATATGACCCGATTTAGGTCTCCATTCATGGGTTAACATTATTATGAGAGAGGGACATGCACTAATGATAGTCGAATTGTTAATTTTCCACAGCTGCTATATTCTATTTAAGCTACAAGGGCGCCCTTTAGTTTATCATTACGTTACTTTACTAAGAAAAAGTCCTCAGAGAAATGGTACTTGTTGGCACTCATTCTGGCACCCGTGACCTGGACGTATAGGTCTAACCACTCAAGCCTCCCAACTCTTAACTGACAAAAAACTATGGGCAGTTCAAGCGCCCACCTTGGCCTTTCTATGCCCTGATCGATGATTGGCTGTTTTGACCCGAAAGTCTTATGAAGAACCAATAGAGAGAGATTTTGGTGACGCTAACTTTTAACGAACATTTTTGAGTGCCCAAAAGCCAAGCCGATAACGACATTCTCAAAGTGGCACCCAGCCACATTATAACCGTCTTTCCTTTAACAAAGAAGACAGATCTGTTGACATTCACTTATTCCACACAGTAACAACCTGACTGTGCTTAGCTCACCACTCCCTTCTCAAATTTTTACGTCCCGTAAAATTCACACTTATCAGATTTTTTTTCTCAAAACAATTTTCTCTCTCTCTCTCTCTCTCTCTCTCTCTCTCTCTCTCTCTCTCTCTCTCTCTCTCTCTCTCTTTTTTTTTTTTTATTTTTCACTGAACACAAGCTTTCTTTTTCCACTAGATGTTGCCTCTGAGTACCATCCTCTTCGGGAGCATGCAAACATTAAAATTAAATACCTAAACCAAATCAAAGGGCCAATTGGCGTGTTACAATTGCAAGTTACACAAAGATGAATATCACGCCCACAATAGATCATACAGAAACACAAAATCAGGTTTTAATACATCATCACCGAAATTTGGAGCACAAAATCAGAAAAATAATAATGTTTCAAATGCAATAAAATTCCATAAGGACCAACAAATCATCACATACACAAATTAAAGAAAATTATAAAAATCAAGAGAAATCAAAATGAATAACTTCCAATCCCAGCAGTCTTTGATACATTTACCATTATAAGGAAACCATTTCTAACACATCCGTGACACTGCAATAAAGAGCAAACTCAAACAGTGAATAATAATAAAAAGAAAACCATACTTATTAATAACCGAGCAATATTAATTCTCCTGAAAAACAAAACAAAATCATAAGTAATGATGTTCAATTTTCAACCCATGATTAACAATTACCTGTAATGGTACTGAAAACCTCCACAGACAAATGAAATTCTTTAAATACAGTACAACACAATGGAAAAACGTACATAAAAGCATTGGTAATAGCAAAATAAGTATCAATCTAGGGTAACGAAATTTGAATTAATTCCAACATAAACATAAATGCAACAAAAAATGTCTCAGTTATCTGTCACCTCACCGAAATATATTTTTTCTTAACCAGCACAACAAAAATAGAAAAACATACATAAAACCATTGGTAATAGCAAAATTGGTACCAACACAAAATAATGAAATTTGAATTATTTCCAACATAACATAAATGCAACAGAAATTTCTCAGTATGATAAATGATATACTTGTGATATGCTTAGAACAAAACCAAAAAAAAACGAAACAAAATTTAATTCATCTTTTCACAAAACACTCGGAATGAACATACGTAAAAGACCTGATTTTTATGACTTCTATCACCTCGTGGTAGACATTATCTCAAGGCCCACGTTTTCTCGTACTCTCTCGTGCTTGGAGGACGGCACGGACAGACGCTTGTGCCTCCTCTTCACCTTCCTCTCCCAGGTAGCCAGGTAGCCCGGGGTAAGGTGGCACCGGCTTATTCAGATACCACACCAAATTGTCCTCCCGGACCGGGCGCATGTGAGAAAGGTGATACTTGCCTTTGGTCCCGGTCCGGATGTGTTGGATGACCGCCGTATCGGCTTTAATTTCTTTTACACGATACGGTCCAACATATGTGGCTTCCAGTTTATGCTTCCTCGGTTGCAACCTTCTTAGATAGATTCTGTCCCCTATCTGTATATCAGACGTGCGCGTTCGGAAACGCTGATCGTATTTCGTCTGATACTTCTCATTGGCCCTCAGCAAGTACTTTTGGGTTATCTGAAACACTCTCCGAGCCAAATTACACATCATCACCCGATATTGTTCTGTGTTGTATAATGGCAGGGTGTGGGGGTCCATGATAACGGTATACGGCAACACAGGGTCCTGGGCATACAGTATAAAAAACGGTGTATCCCTAATAGAGCTATTATATGCCGTATTTAGGGCGAACTCCGCCCACGGCAACATTTCCACCCACTGGTTTGGATTGTCCCCCACAAGATACCTTAAAATATTTGTCACCTCTCGATTATGGGACTCGACGAGCCCATTTGCTGATGGCCGATAAGAGGCGATCGTGAAATGATTTATGTTCATGATCTGGGTTACCCCCTTACACACTTCATTCACAAACTCTCGACCATTGTCACTTATCAATGTACGTGGACATCCGTACCTCACTATGAAGGAGCACAACGCCTTCGCAACCGACACTGCGGTTTTGTCCACCATTGCATACGTGTGTGTGAAGCGTGTGAATGCATCTACAAACGCACACACTTACTTAAACTGCCCGTCACCGGGGGGGATGGACCCAAAACGTCCATATGCACTCTATTAAACTTAACAGGCACTATTGACCATGTTCTGGCCTTCGGGATCACATGGTTGTGGTTCCGCATAGTGTTACACACATGGCACTTATTAATAAACCTAACAATGTCTTTTTTCATCCCTATCCAAAAAAATGACTCTCTGCCCCTTCTCAAGGCTCTCTCTATACCTACATGTCCTGCATAAGGACTTACATGAATTACATGGATGGCTTTCTCTATCAAAGAGGAAGGGAGAACAACGCGAGATCGGATATCTCCCGGTCTCTTTTCATACTTATAAAATAGGATATCGTCTTCAATGAAGAACTCATCTCTTCGCATGCGCAAGAAATCCGGGAGTTTGCTACTCGCATCTCTCACGCACCTCTTGACCTGTTCGATCCAAGGTTCAGATTTTTGTCCAGCAACGAGCTCACCCACACTCCAGCCACACAAATCGATCACACACTCATTCACGGGGCATTCTCTCTGAGTTCCCCCCGTGGAACTCCCAACATCCACATTCTCCGGACAGCTCTCGTCCTCTCTCTCTCTCACACTAGAGTTGCCAAGTTCTTCCCGTTTTCTATGCGCTCCTCCCACAGGTGTATTTGATCCCGAACCCTCCTGTTGTTTTCCCTTCCGCCTTGCCGACCTAGTTGTTACAGCCGCTATGGCGGTCCTGGAGAGAGCGTCTGCTACTTTACAGTATTTGACTTCCCCGCAATATGCTCGAAATTTGCAATATCAAACTCTAACAACCGCTCAATCCACCGAGCTTGCCGAGTATTTAATTCCCCTTTTTTAAACAAGTCTCGCAACGGCCGATGATCTGTATTTATTTTAATTTTATGCCCAAGCAAGAAGTAGCGGTGTCTCTCCAGCATCCATAGAATTGCCAATGCCTCTCTATCGAAGGTACTGTACCTAACCTCTGGTCCCTTTAAAGCCCGTGGAGCGAAACAAATAGGCCTCTCATTCCCTTCATCATCAACCTGAGAAATGACTCCGCCGATCGCGATCTGACTCGCGTCGGTCGTTACCAAAAACGGTCGATCGAACCTTGGATAAGCCAGAAGTTCGTCGCTCGTGAGTGCATTCTTTAATGTCTGAAAAGCAGTTTTTTCTCTTTCTCCCCACTGAAATTCAGGCCGCTTCCTCAATGAATCTAGCGGTCGTGCTATGTGACCGAAGTTCTGTATAAACTTACGGTAATAGCCAGCGAGCCCGAGAAAACTGGCTACTTCCTTAGCATTTCTTGGCTCTGGGAATTCCCTGATTGCAGCTACTTTATCGGCACAAGGCCTTAGGCCTTCGGGCGTTACTATGTGCCCCAAAAATTCTACTTCTTGTTGAAAAAATTTACATTTGTCTAAATTAATCTTCATTCCCTGACGTCTCAAAGCTTCTAACACTTGTATAAGATTTTTTTCATGCTCGTCTGCCGTAGCCCCAATTACAATTATATCATCCAAATAGACAAAAACACTATGTCCTAGCAATGAAGCTAATACAGACATCATCACACGAGAAAAATGGGCAGGAGCATTCTTTAATCCGAA